>NC_140938.1:145603349-145775849 GCF_014529385.1 Adiantum capillus-veneris
ATTCATGCACATTGCTCTTTTGCAGATGGCCCCCTTTGGATCCCTATTTTCCCTCCTTTGGATTGCTATTGTGACTAATATCTCTGCTAGTCTTACCAATATTCTAGCCTTTTCTCCCTTGGTACTTTCCCCTTATTAAATGATCAATTTAACATGAGAAAATCTAGGAGAATTAGATATTAGTTATTAAGACAAGTCATTTGTCAAAAATAAAACTCTTAAATTTAGATGAAGATATTTTCTTATGCCTATTGTCTTCCACATACTGCATATTCTAGTGTCCGGTACCAGTCATGGTATTAAGTGAAGAGTATGGATGTATATCTTCATCCCATGCTTGAAGCATTACAATAACAATGGATAGGCACATAAGTAGTGGACATGAGCCAACATACAAATTGACACATTAGCTTCATTAGAGGCATTCTAATATAAACAATGTATGATTATATTGGCTTTGGATAACTCTCAAGTAGGAATCCACAGTGGTCAATTATGATTTCCTCATATTACATTAGGATGTGTGAGGAAAATAAAAGTAAGTTTTGGTGACTGTAGAGCTTAAATATAGTGGTTTTAATGCATTTGTCAAATGTGGACCAAGGCTTGCCTCACGTCGACCAATAGCACTAAACAATAAAATGTATGAAGATTATTAGGGAAAATATGAACCCGAAAGGGGCCTTGTAAGAGCAACCAATCAGATTTTAGTCAACAATAGGACATAAAAGGGGGGCATGGATAGCCCATATCTACGCTTCTCAAAACTACATCATGTAACATATATACGGGAAGATCTCGGTAATGTGATTCAAATGAACTATTGTCAGACAAATTTGAAGTGAAAATGCTTAAGTTATCGCCATTCCAAAAAAATACAGAAAATGATGGGACCGTGGCCACAAGCCCTTTCTCATTGGTATAGAGAGTATATTCCAAAAGCATCTTTGATCCTAAAGGGCCCTTTCAAGGTTCATATTTTCCCTAATGTCATCAAGCACATCTTTGAAAGGACCATGAGCTACTTGAGGATTTCTTGGAAGAGAGATGATAAGGATGTCTGCTCAAGAATGGGTAGAGGAAAAGAAGATAAATGAAGTGTGTCTTCCATCGAGTATGAAGAGATTGTCAATATGGTATGAGCTACATTAATACACCAGATTAAGAATAGACCACTTTAAATCCAATGCACATATTCAAGAATGTGGACAGCTTATTGTGAGACCATTTCATTGGAAAGAAAAATACACTTACCGCTAGGGTTGACTTTAGGGATATTGGCTATATGGAGCAGTTGTGGCCGCAAATTGCAAATGACAGGTCAATAAAGTTTCCTAAAATGCCTTGGATTTTGATAGCAAAACAAGAAACAAAGTTGAAAGGGATCATACTGAGTATATGAAACATCCACATGCATGATGCACTCTCTTAGGAGGATGTCCACAAGGAAATAAAATCCCATTGGTTTGAAGTCACATGATTAGCATAAAATATATCACATATGCTTCAAATTAATGCATAAATATCATAGTAAGGTGCATGCTTCATACCTGTAAGGCACCAAAACTGCTTTGTAATTTATTTTTTCTTGTGGCTATTGATGGTTCGTGCTCTCTACTATTTGCACCACAATATATAAACTTGCTACATTGGTTCATTGGACTTTCCAAAATGAGATCAACATTGCCTCCATACTCTCCATGAAGCAAAATACTGCAAAAGTGGTTTGCATGTTTGAAATACACTTACAAACCACCATGATTACCATTTAAGTGTATTTCATGCACATAGTTGATGAACTGGAAATAACAGGCACTATGCATTTCAAAGGGATATTCTTCTTAGAGCACTTCATGAAAACATTTAAGAGATATATAAGTGAAAGAACAGTCCCAAAGGAAAGCATCAAAAAGGGTACTTAATGTACGTTGGAGTGGCTCTCTTTGATCGGCCGTGTAGACAATATCCTTTGGCGGACAATTGAGACCTAACTGCGATTGTGATGGTAATTCTCGATGTGAAAAAAAATGAGCATAGAATTGGAAGCAAAGATTAAGAAGTATTTGCACGCTTCACAACCCGACATTAGAAAAGTGGCCTGCTCGATATGACGCTACAAAGCAAGAGTAGCAGGCTACATGACATGTCTTTAGATGGAAAAAACAATCATCAGTGTATTATCTTACATTAGGAAAAATGTGTTGCCTTTAGGGACCCTTTGGGATTAAGGTTAATTAGAGGCCAACTAATAGTAAGATGGTGGTGGACGTAGTCTATACCCTAAAAAGAGTAGGGGGACAAGGTAGTGTTACACCTCTTAATGGCCTAGTCAGAAGGTAAGGGTGGTGGCTAGGGAAAAGGGATTGAAAGGGAGAGGGGGGGAGGGATCACTTTGACATCCGTTTCCCCACTTTTTGGCTCGGATTTAGAGATACACTAAACATTTGAAATTTTCAAACAAATTTAGAACTCATATGTTCCCTCCTTAAAAACCCCCCAAACCTATTCTATGGTCAAAAGGGCATTTTTAAAGTTTAAAAGTAAAAAAAATTAAAAAAATCAAAACATCGATTTCCACCCTCTAAAGTCTCTCCAAACCTCTTCTATATCTAAAAAATGATTTTCTCTCTCTACAAACGTTTTCCCAAGCTCTCCATTGCTGTAATAACCACATGCACCTTATAGTCACACATTCTATCTCTACTAGTTTTCTTTCACCTCCATTGTAGCACCAAGAAAGCTCCTCCCCCTTCTCTTCCCTCTGTCCACCACATATATTTTTACCATGCTAGCTTCTTCCTCTTCGCTCATCTCCATTGCAACAAGAAATTAGATCCTGCTCCAGAGGATTCAACATGGAAAACTTATTGCACCACGTATGTGCAAGGAAGGGGTTGTTTTTTACAAGTTACATAAGCATATAAGTTAGGGGAAGGCCCCCAATAATTTATCTCTGAAGCTAAAAAATAAGAGAGGGTGATATCATTTTTTATTATTTTTTTTTTTTTTGGGGGGGGGGGGAGGGACTATTCCTGGTTGATTACTTTTAACGATTGGTCATTGGTGTGCACTAGAATTCGGATGAATTTTTAGAATTTTTTAAATCAAGTCACACATCAAATTTTGCATCAAGCCGGTCATAGATAAGGGCTCATTTGGAGCATCTCAAGGGTTGATTTACACTAGCTTTGGATGGGTTAGAATTGGACGAGTAGCCAGAGTGGAGGCTTACTAGGCACATAGTTTGAGTGTTAAACTAAAACACATTGAGGGTAAATCTAGTTATCAACAAAAGTGGTTCTTTAGTAGATTTTTCTAGTTACTATGCTACACACTCTTTGACTAGTTTTACTTAGTATGTAAGATCCCCAACCCGCCTATACCAAGAACGGGATGGTACCATTGACAAGTCTCTAGGCCTACTAAAGTCAGAGTTCTTAAACAAGAAAAATTCCAGGGAATTCACCCTTACCATTGACAAATGGTTTAGGTTTATAGCCCTAGAAAGAGACCTAGTCCTGTCTCGTAGTGGAAACGGGACCATTAACAAAACAATTCTGCCCCTATAACTTCATCATTCAGATTATGGTTTCCTTAGCCAATGCCTTTTTCCCCCTAACATATGTGAGGGCACAACCATTGGTGGATTCCTCTTCCAAGTGAAGAAGTTTCTAAACGTTTTAGCGCGCGGGAATGGATAGTTACTTGACTAAACTAATCAGGTCCACCCGTCCTTGATTGACAACCTTAGTCAATCCCCACTTACCACCCCGCACTCACACATGATTCTTTTGTTATATAATTACTACCACTTTTTTATCACAATTAAAATAATGATTCCTTTTATCCTTCATAACAGGATTTTATTGAAATAGCCCTTGAAAAGAGTATTGAAGACATTCTTTTAGCAAATAGACATCTTTAAACTTAAGACAGGGTACTGTCAATCAAAACATTGTCCATAATAACCATGACCAATACTCTTCTTGTCTCAAGACCACCTAAGGGTGAAAACACAGCACCCATTTCTTATTCATAATCCAGAGTGGATAAACCCTCACCCAAGATTCCGAGTGCCCATACATCAAACCAGTTGCCCATACAACCGGGCGGCTCCCTTAGGATAAAAAACGGTATCCTAACTTATGTAGAAACATCAAGACATGACACGGAGTAGAAACTCATCGTTCATGGGGTAACCGACTTATCCGTGGCTAGAAAGCCAATCATTATCATCAAAATATACCAAGGAGTCGGAGGTGTCTTCAGACAAGCTGTCATACCAATTTTAACCCAAACAATTCTTTCCTACATTATAAACAATGCACGTTGGAAGTTACCCTCCATTTTTGGTCAATTATTTCTTTTCTTATTCGTACTCACTCCTTACGTATGCAATGATAATTTAACAATGAACTTCACAAGATTTAATTGAACAAAATAGAAATCCACCTCAGACTGATCGGCCATCTGCTGTTGCGCTGGCGCCTGAAGACTCTCCTCCGTCTGCCTACTACTAGGCCCAGCCTCATGGTCATAAGTGGCTTTATTTCTTTTGTTGCTAATATTCTCGTCCTCGGTAAGAGGATTTCCTCTGGTTCTCTTTGGAGCCATATTGGTAGCCTTATAAAAAGACTTAATCGATTAGAAGTTTAATTGAATAATCTTCTTTTTTCTCTTTTTACCCAAAAATAAAGATGTTTGGAGTAAGTAGGTATCCTTGATAGTTAATTTGATGAGATATTTCTCATGTAGCTTCTTTATACTATAAGTAATTTTCCATAGTTTACCATTTAATTTGGGAAGCCCTTTAATTAGGTTTATAATCCTTAGTCTATATTCCATTTTAGCCTTATTAAATTATAAATTTCTATCAGCTAATGGATAACTCACCCTAAATTGTAATTGGATATGTTCTATCTTTACGAATTTTCATAAATTTGATTTATAACCTTTCCTTCCTATACTTATGGTCTAATTTAGGCAGAATTTTACTAACAGTAATTTGTTATACCAACCATTTATGCTAAGGTAATTTTTCCCACCCTTCAATAGTGATTTTGGACCTTAGGTATTTATTTGGTAATTAGATAAATTCATTTACTAATTTCCTTTCTCTACTTTATACGCAAAATTGGTTACTTTTATTGAAGATAAATACCTAAACTATTTATTCGAGGTTTGGGTATTTATCATGGATTTCTCAAGGTGTTTTCTACAGCTGATATTTATATCAAAGGTTTTTGGATTTATTTACTATATTTTCCTTTTTATTTTTCCCTAAAAATATTGTACTTTTACTGGGATAATTAGGTAAACTAATTATCTGAGCTTAAAATAATTATCATAGGTTTTCTAATAGGTAATTAACATCTAATAAATAACTCAAATCAATTTGAATCCATTTACTATTTTCTCCCTTTTAATTTGTCCTAAAACTAGAGTAATTTTGCTAAAGTAATTAGGTAAATTATTTATCTGATCTTGACATAATTACCACATGTTTTCTAACATGTAATTAACCTCTAACAAATAACTCAAAGCAATTTGAATCCATTTTGCTAATTTCCCCTTTTTAATTTGTCCCAAAAACATAGTAATTTTGCTAAAATAATTAGGTATATTAATTATCTAAGCTTGAAATAATTATCATGAGTTTCCTAACATGTAATTAACCTCTGATAAATAACTCAATGCAATTTGAATCCATTTACTAATTTCTCCCTTTTAATTTGTCCTAAAAAACAGTGTAATTCTGCTAAAGTAATTATGTAAATTAAATATCCGAGGGTGATATAATTATCACGGGTTATCTAACATGTAAATAATCTCAAATAAATAACTCAAAGCAATTTGAATCAATTTTGTAATTTTCCTTATTTAATTTGTCCTAAAAATAGAGTAATTCTACTAAAGTAATTATGTAAATTAATTATGATCTTGACATAATTATCACAGGTTTGAGAACATGTAATTAATGTCTGATAAATAACTCAAAGCAATTTGGATCAATTTAGTAATTTTACGCATTTAATTTGTCCTAAAAATAGAGTAATTTTGCTTACATAATTATGTAAATTAATTATCTGAGCTTGAAATAATTATCACACATTTCCTAGCATGTGATAAACCTGTAATAAAGAACTCAAAGCAAGTTGAATCAATTTAGAAATTTCCCCCATTTAATTTGTCATAAAAACATAGTCATTTTGCTAAAGTAATTATGTAGATTAATTATTTGAGCTTGAAAAAATTATCATGATTTTCCTAACATGTGATTAACCTTTGATAAATAACTCAAAACATTTTGAATCAATTTGATTATTTTCCCATTTAATTTTCTCTAAAAAATAGTGTAAATTTGCCTAATTAATTATGAAAATTACTCAAAAAAGTAAAAGATAATTTTCATAGCTTAATGGCTGTCTAATGCAGCTTTGGTAATTACCTCAGCTTAATATAAACTTAATTAATATATTTCCTATTAATTTATGGTTAATTTGGATAATTATACCCTAATATGATAGGATAATTAATTAGCTTAATATTCCCAAGCTCAATTACAACAATCAACAGAGAATATTTATTTGAGAGAGTATTTATGAGTATATATAGGTCTAATCTTTAATTTATTAAGAGAATAGATTAATCTAGCCTTGCTAATTAAGAAGGATTAGGCTAATTACCGTTTAAATTAATTAACTAGAGCTTAATCGCGAGTGAGTTCTGCGTAGCGGTCTCTCTAGATGAGAGAGAGTGTGTCAAGGCTCCCAGTCTATCAATTTGTGAAGCAAGCGGTCCTATTTATAGATTTCTGGCACTCTCAAGCTCTCGCAGGCTGTAAAAGGCAGTTCCTTGCAGTTTAAGCAGTCCCCAGTCTGAAGATGGCGCCCCCTGATGCTAAATCTACCCCGGGCAGGTTCGTCATAGCTCCACAGTGCCCCCTCAGCTTCTAGAATTTATTTTGCCTATTTCTATTGACTTTTAATGATGAAAATTGGAAATAACAGTAGATTCTAGAACCTTAGGATAAGAAAGTCTTTGTTAATAATAATTACTGAAACCATCCAATTTTACTTAACTAATTGAATTCCTAGTGTAACCTTTCAGGGCCCGTAACTTTTCTAGATTTTATCGGAATCTGATTCTGAAAATTTCTAGCCCAAGGTTTGCTGTGCTTAGGATTTCAAAAATACCAATATTTGCCATTGTCGGACAATTCTACATTGCTTTTCTAATAACCATATCAGTTGAATTAAGCTTTATACAATCTTTAACGTTTCAGAAACTGGAAACCTTACAATCACCCCAACTTAAGAATTTGAGATGCTCTCATCTCGACCGAAATTGGGAAAATTTTGAGAAGAGAAATTCATTCTCCCAAGTGGCATCTTTGAAGGGATAACCTTTTCACTTTACTAAATGTTACTGATTACTCTAAGGGTTCTTTCTAGTTTCTGGTTGGAGTTGCTTGCTAGTCAATTTTTCCTCAAGAAACTCTTAGTGTTGAGTCCATCTTAAAAACCTTTACAAACCATTCGTTTCATCTTAAAAACCAGGTTAAATCAATTCCATAAAATATCCTTATATCCACCTTGTCAACATGAATGTGCTCGGTTTACCTGACCATTCAGAGCAATCAGCGTTCGACAAAGTATCATGTATTTCAGCTTTGCCAATCTGAACGTGTTTGGCGTGTTCTTGCCATTTTGAGCAATCTGAGTTCAGCACAAGCTTCCACCATTGCACCAGAGGTACCCCCTCTATGTTCTAACCTAGTTGACCAACAATATGTAAAGGGTTTTAAGAAGTATCATACCAAGAGTTCTTTTCGGCTTCCTATTAGTCTTGTACATTAATACTTTCATATCTAGGTCATTTTTCAAGGAAGGCTATCGTGTGCACAAGGAATGTGAGTTGGTTGCTTAATAACTATCTCAGTCTCAAGATTAAATTTCTTTTCATACTATCAGGAACCTCTGTCTCATTTGCTAGATCAACCCTTGATTTCTTTATTACATACCAACTTAACTTTAGATTCCTTGAATAATTTTGGAAAAGAAACGCGTGTATACCCTTGTAAAAGTTACTCAAAGTTTTACATTATCGACTTATAGTGGTTTACAAAACTGCCTATTGTTATTGAGTTCTAGGATTACTAACTGTAGCGAAGCAAGTGGCTCTTTCGTCTTCCTCGTTCATTAAGGTTGGTTTTCTCATGATCGTATAGGCTCTGGATCCTCATGCTCTTCCTCTACCTCGTCCTCCATTTCTACCTCCTCTTAGATTATCTCCTTGATTTTGAGGAATGGTTCTAGCAGTAATTCAAGGGTTTTGTTCTTCTTGACAGTTATTTCTATAGTGCCCCATGTGATTGCATCCATAGCACCCAACGTTTGGGAAGGTCTGCTCTAAGTTCACTGTTGCAGCTACTCCACCTTGTTGATATCCTTGGTTGGAATTTTCCCTGGCCCTTCCCTAAAGTTACTAAATCCATTATAGTTCCTTCTAGAGTTGGTTCCTTTAGCTGCAAGAGGATTAGCCCTGAGAAGGGCATCCTATATTGATGTATGCCTCATGGCTTTGATCCATACCTCTGCATCTCGTTCCACGTTGACCCCTTTACTTTTGAAATTGGGGGGTTGCGCTTGTTTGAGAAGAAACAAGCATGGTATAAAGAACAGAAGCATTTATCTACATGATTTCATAAGATCAATAGACTGACAATTTAAAGACTTATGACACGGCAAAGATTTAACTTCATAATAGACACAAGATCAAGATACTCAATTCAAAAGACTTGGTTCTTTATTCATAAGGTGAATATTTACAAGGATAGCCTTACAAAAGAGGCTTAGGGTATCTCATCCTAAATTGTTGTAAATTTTTGCAGCCTTTAAAGAATCCGCATAGCTGGCTGATTTGGAATATGGTGATACAAACGATGGGTGTTTGTAGTCAGATTTCTACAATCTTCTAACCGATTGGTATAATAGTTCTTATACGCATTGGAAATCGAAAAGTAAATTATAAGATCCAAATTCTTAGGGGTATTATGAGAAAAAGTTCTGATTCTTCGATATGGAATTATCTCCACCACTTTATCTCATACCCATTCGTTCAGGGGTTTCCCCGTGTCTCCTGGATAAGTGGGAACAATGATACTTGAGTTTGTACCCAAGAAGTAGTACAACTGAACCACTCTCACTTCCTCAACCCAGTGTAGTTTCTTTAAATCCGTGGTAAGACATCCCAGCTTCCAAACATTGATGTAATAGGTCCCGCCTTCATTGCTCCATTCGAGCTCCCAGCCTTTATCTATCCGAGTCAAATGAGGAGTGTGAGCCTTCATTAGTAGCTCCATCATGCTCCATCGAAAAAAATAGTTTGAAGAACGACAAGCACTGTCATAAATAAGCTCAAAGACTTGGAACTTGCGATATTCAACCACAGGATCTTCTTGAATTATCGACACATAAGCCTTAGATTAGCTATTCAATTTTTCTTGTTTCTTTTTAAATTTTCAGACAGTACGAAATTCTTCCAAACTAACCGAGGCTCCAAAACCTAGGCTCTGAAACCACTTGTAAGATCCCCAACCCAACTATACCAAGAATGGGATAATACCATTGACAGGTCTCTAGGCCTACTAAAGTCAGAGTCCTTAAACAAGAAAAATTCCAGGGAATTCACCCTTACCATTGATAATGGTTTAGGTTTATAGCCCTAGAAAGAGACCTAGTCCTCTCTCGTAGTGCAAACGGGACCATTAATAAAGAAAATACGGCCCTATAACTTCATCATTCAGATTATGGTTTCCTTAGCCATCGCTTTTTTCCCCCTAACATATGTGAGGGCACAGCCGTTGGTGGATTCCCCTTCCAAGTGAAGAAGTTTTCAAACATTTTAGCGCGCGGGAATGGATAGTTACTTGACTAAACTAATCAAGTCTAGCCCTCCTTGAATGACAACCTTAGTCAATCCCCACTTACCACCCCACACACACACATGATTCTTTTGTTATATAATTACTACCACGTTCTTATCACAATTAAAATAACGATTCCTTTTATCCTTTATAACAGGATTTTATTAAAACAGTCCTTGAAAACAGTATTGAAGACATTCTTTTAGCAAACAGGCATCTTTAAACTTAAGAATGGGTATTGTCAATCCAAACATTGTCCATAATAACCATGACGAGTACTCTTCTTGTCTCAAGAACACCTAAGGGTGAAAAAACGGCACCCATTCCTTATTCAAACCAAACCACTTGCCCATACAATCGGGCGGCTCCCCTAGGATAAAAAACAATATCGTAACTTATGTAGAAACATCAAAACATGACACCTAGTAGAAACTCATCGTTCATGGGATAACCGACTTATCCGTGGCTAGAAAGCCAATCATTATCATCAAAATATACCAAGGAGTCGGAGGTGTCTTGAGACAAGCTGTCATAAGGATGATAAATCAAATCTTTCCTAATTCAATCAATTTTAACCCAAACAATTCTTTTCTACATTATAAACAATGCACGTTGGAAGTTACCCTCCGTTTTCGGTCAATTATTTCTTTTCTTATTCGTACTCATTCCTTACGTAAGCAATGATAATTTAACAATGAACTTTAAAAGATTTAATTGAACAAAATAATAATCCACCTAGGACTGATCGGCCATCTGCTGCTGCGCTGGCGGCTGAAGACTCTCCTCTGAATGCCTACAACTAGGTCCAGCCTCGAGACCCAGCCTCATGGTCATAAGTGGCTTTATTTCTTTTGTTGCTAATATTCTCGTCCTCGGTAAGAGGATTTCCTCTGGTTCTCTTTGGAGCCATATCGGTAGCCTTATAAAAAAACTTAATCGATTAGAAGTCTAATTGAGTAATCTTCTTTTTTCCCTTTTTACCCAAAAATAAGGATTTTTGGAGTAAGTAGGTATCCTTGATAGTTAATTTGATGAGATATTCCTCCTGTAACTTCTTTATACTATAAGTAATTTTTCATAGTTTACCATTTAATTTGGGAAGCCCTTTAACTAGGTTTATCCTTAGTTTATATTCCATTTTAGCCTTAGTAAATTATAAATTTCTATCGGCTAATGGATTCCTCACCCTAAATTGTAATTGGATATGTTCTATCGTTAGGAATTTTCATAAATTAGATTTATAACCTTTTCTTCCTATACTTATGGTCCAATTTAGGCAAAATTTTACTGATAGTAATTTTTTATACCAACCATTTATGCTAAGGTAATTTTTTCGACCCTTCAATAGTGATTTTGGACCTCAGGTATTTATTTGGTAATTAGATAAATTTATTAACTAATTTCCTTTATCTATTTTAAACATAAAATTGGTTACTTTTATTGAAGATAAATTCATAAACTATTTATCTGAGGTTGAGGTGTTTATCACCAATTTCTCAAGGTGTGTTCTACCTCTGATATTTATATCAAAGGTTTTTGGATTGGTTTACTATATTTCCCCATTTATTTTCCCCTAAAAATATTGTACTTTTACTGAGATAATTAGGTAAACTAATTATTTGAGCTTGACATAATTATCATAGGTTCCTTAACAAGTAATTAACCTTTGATAAATAACTCAAAGCAATTTGAATCCATTTGCTAATTTTCCCCTTTTTATTTGTCCTTAAACCATAGTCATTCTGCTAAACGAATTAGGTAAATTAATTATTTGAGCTTGAAATAATTATCATGGGTTTCATAACATGTATTTAACCTTTTATAAATAACTAAAAGAAATGTGAATCCATTTACTAATTTCTCCCTTTTAATTTGTCCTAAAAACATAGTAATTCTGCTAAAGTAATTAGGTAAATTAACTATCTAAGCTTGAAATAATTATCACGGGTTTCTTTACATGTAATTAAACTCTGATAAATAACTCAAAGCAATTTGAATCCATTTGATGATTTCCCTCTTTTAAATTGTCCTAAAAACATAGTAGTTCTACTAAAGTAATTATGTAAACTAACTATCTGAGCTTGACATAATTATCAAGGGTTTCCTAACATGTAATTAACCTCTGATAAAAAAACTCAAAGCAACTTTAATCTATTTGATAATTTTTCCTAAAAACAGAGGAATTGTGCTAAAGTAATTATGTAAATTAATTATCTGAGCTTGACATAATTATCACGGGTTTCCTAACATGTAATTAACCTCTAGTAAATAACTCAGAGAAACTTGAATCTGTTTGCTAATTTTCTCCATTTAATTTGTTCTAAAAACAGAGTAATTTTGCTAAAGTAATTATGTATTAATTATCTGAGCTTGATAGAAATATCACAGGTTCCCTAACATGTAATTAACCTTTGATAAATAACTCAAAACATTTTGAATCAGTTTGATTATTTTTCCCTTTAATTTTCTCTAGAATATTTAATTAAGAGAGGATTTATGAGTATACATAGGCGTAATCTTTAATTTATTAAGAGAATAGATTAATCTAGATTTGCTAATTAAGAAGGATTATGCTAATTACCGTTTAAGTTAATCAACTAGAGCTTAATCTCTAGTGAGTTCTGCGTAGCAGTCTGTCTAGATGAGAGAGAGTGTGTCAAGACTCCCAGTCTGTCAATTTGTGAAGCAAGGGGTCCTATTTATAGGTTTCTTGCCCTCTCAAGCTCTCACAGGCTGTAAAAGGCAGTCCCCAGGCTGAAGAATGTCTTTGTTAATAATAATTACTGAAACCATCCAATTTTACTTAACTAATTGAGTTCTTAGTGTAACCTTTCAAGGCCCGTAACTTTTTTAGATTTTATCGCAATCTGATTCTGAAAATTTCTAGCCCGGGGTTTGCTGTGCTTAAGATTTCAAAAATATCAATATTTGCCACTGTCGGACAATTCTACATTGCTTTTTCAATCATCATATCAGTTGAATTAGGCTTTATACAATCTTTAAGGTTTCAGAAACGGAAAACCTTACATAGTATTTTCACCTCCAACATAAGGATAGAATGGTAATGAAAATGTCCTTGTAGCTTATATCTAGAGCTTGAAATCATCTCCATCTCTAACTTTATCATGCTAGAGACAAACAACCTCTTTATGGATTTCAACACCTAGGGATTCCCAATTGTATGAGAAAAAGTAAGCAAAGCTCCCCATACCATTACCATTATGGTCTTGATATCTTGTTGGTGGCCTTAGTGTGTTGCATAGCATGTGATTGAGTCTTACAATGCAAGTAAGTTATATTATCTATGGAGAGTTGTCAAAGCCTTCTAGTTTCTTCTTTGTATTATTGTCACTAGATTATTAGGATGATATCATTTTATACTTTATCTTTTTTGTGCTCACAAAATCTGGTATTTACTTACATAGTCAACTTGTTTTGAGGGGAAATGAACAAGCAACATATGCAAAAATGGAAAACATTTTATTCATGGTTCATGAGGAACCTTACAATACCCTCATTGCAATACCAAGAAGCCTCATCCCCTTATCCCATCTCCATTGTAGTACCAAACAAGCTCCTCTTTGTCCTTCTACTTTCTTTCTCCTACAGGGGAGTCTCTTCTCTTCAAAAACAACCAAAGAATGATCTCATCAAATTTCGATGCCACAATAGTATAAGGTATAGATGGTGAATGGCTATCACAAGAGTTCTATAAATGTGCTTTAGTTTTCGAGGTGGAGGATGGGCAAAACTTGACAATAATATCATGTCCTCCTATAAATATCCTTACCTTGCTATCAAACAGGTACCACATGCCTCTCAAGAATGCCTTGTTATTTCTAACGAGCCCCAACCTCTTTAATTAAAGAGATTACATCATGATGATGATGATTCTATGTAAAATGTATAGCGTTATAATGGATTTCTTATTTCTAATCCCATATTGTGTTTATTGTTATGCTCAGTTCTACATTTTGTTAAGTATGGAGCCTGATTTACCCCTTGTAATTTTTTGTGTTAAAAACGCACATTTGTAAGGCCCCCATTATGAGGAGAAGCCATCGGGCATGAAGAAAAATCACTTGCCAAAAATCAAAATCACTCGCCGGAAACTAAAGTTTTCACGCCCAGTCTCGGGTCTAGTCTCGTGCGTGAAGAAACATCACTTGTCGGAAATAAAAATCACTAGCCAGAATATTCCTTTTTACCGGAATATTATGGCGGACGGCGGTCAAAAAGTGGTCGAAAAACGATTGATCGGTTGGTCACTTGGTCGGTGGCCGGTGGTCGTCGGAAGTCAATGGCCGGTGGCCGGTGGCCGAATTCAAAAGCGGACTTGTCTTCTCAAGGGCGGCCACACATGGATAGATTGGAGGGTCCGATTTGGACTTATCTACACAAGGGCGGCTACACATGGTTGCCTCTCATGAGAGAGGGCAGCCATTTTGACAGGCCATTTCTACACACATTTCATAGTGTGAAGTTGATGCAACAAGGTGGGTGTAAGGTGGTGAGACAAAAGCAAGGCGAGAGCTCCAAAAGGGTATAATCCCTTTATAACTTACTTCTTGTTTTGAAGTACTAAAGCCATTGAGTGACTCCTTTCCCGTGGACGTAGCCCACATTGGGTGAACCACATATATCGTGTGTACTCTCTCTCTCTCTCTCTCTACTCTATAATCTCTTATGTGTCAAAGTTATCTCTCTCCATTAAGTAATCTACTCAATTATCTACTTAGCTACGTCATATTTACTAACACGTTTGACTCTTTATTTGGTTTGTAACAAGGTATGCGTACTACTGGTGTAGATCTTTTCAAATACAAAATGATTCCTTGCTTTCAACATTCAACAGTAGACTTGTGGTAGTCAGATTAGATACATTATAATCATCAGCATTATCTTGGATATTTTTAATAAATACAATAGTAGTTTCACTAAGCTCATTAGTGCTTAATTCTTGGGTGTACATGATTATGCTAGGAGATTGAGCAAACAATACCATTATGGCAGAAGATGCATCATGGTCCCTTTCCAATCACATGTTTACCAATGGGGGGATCCCATCCTTGACGGGGGAGTTTGGAGGCGGTGCCCTCAAATCGTGAAAATAGATGCATTTTGGAATATGACTTTCTATGTATTTTTAATAAAAAATGGATGATATTCACCATGTGATAAGGAAGGTTGCAATACTCACTTTTTCTTGAGAGAGTGAAACACATTGCATCTGTAAGGTAAAAAGAAAGCACTCTGGTTTAGCATGATTTCTCCATCGACATAGCTTTCTTCCTTAGCACAAAGAAATCTTCTTTGAACACCATGGATCAATTCAAGAACCATTCACCAACTTATAAGAGATGAGAATATATCAACAAAGTAAAAATCTTCTTTTACATAATAAGATCATGATATATATGGTTGCCAGGTCCATGGATTTAAAATAAAGGGTCCTAAGACCATGCTAGGGTCCCATTAATGCTTAACAAGAGTGATCACAAGGGCACACAAAATTGCCAAACAAGAACCCCTATATGGCTAGATGGTTCTCCCTTGTGGATCCTCTTTTTGAGGGCCCCTAGTGCCTTAGTATGGCCCTAGGTCCTTTTGTCTCTTCTTTACCACCAAGAATTGTTCTTTTACCACCATGAATCAAGATTCATTCACCAACTTGTAAAATATTACAATATAGTAGCAATTAGAAAATCTTATTGTACACAATAAATTCATGATGATAGATATTGGAGCCAAGTATATGGCTATAGAAAAAAGAGTCCTACCAAGTCCATGGCACACAAAATTGTCAAATAAGAACCCCTCTTTGGCCAGATGGTGCTCCCTTGTGGACCCTCTTGTTGAGGGCCCCTAGGGACGTCCTTTTTCTCTAAACCTCCTACGCAAAACCAATGAGCACTTGAAGCCAGAGTTGTGCTTATGAAGAATATTTGAAAATCATACCTCAAGTAGTCTATGGTAGAAGAGCTTGAAAATGCAACATACACAAGACCGGGCTACTTCAAGTTTCCTCTACGATCTTTGGAGACACTCAAGATTGATAAATTTAGGTCTTACTTATCATAATATTGAATCTTACCTTATCATAACACAAGTTGTTTCTTTCTTGTTTTCAAAGAGTACATAATTGGGTAGAGCCTCACCTCAAGGTTACTTTTGAGAAGATTAGCTTATCAAAGCCTCTATTTCATTTTATTTGCTTATGTGCCAAATCTCAATTCCATTAGAGTCCACCAACTTGTAAGAGACTACAATATATACACCAACTTCTTATAGATCTCTATCTCAAACTCTCTCTTTTTCTCTCTAAGAAGGAATCAAGTATTGACACAACGAAATTATTTTTTAGCACAGAGAAATTCTCCTTGATTTGTTATCAAGCAGCACAGCTATATTAACAAGATGCTAACACTATGAAAATATCTAATTGTTTACCACGATCTTTTACCGTGTGTTGTAGAGAGAAGGTCCAAAATCAGCTGGGGAGAGAAGAGAGAGGAGTGTGGGGGTTTAATTTTTAATTCCAAATATTATTGTGATTATTTTTGCAACTATTACTGCGATAAATACCTCTATATTGCCGCTATTATTACCACATTTATTCTTGAAGTGCAATTTAAATATTCCCCCCTCCTCAAATTTTGGTATTTCCCTCCCCTTAATAAAAATTAAAGAACATTATATGAAATTTTTAGATTTTTACAAAAGGATATGAAAACATGGAACAATAGCTAGATATGTGGTATTACACTTGGCTACAACTAAACTAATCACTATCAATTGAGTAACATAATTTACCATGCTTCACAAAATGAGAGAGAGGAAGAGGGGGGATAGAGAGAGATGAATGGATGACATGACCAAAAAATTTCATAACTCAAAGTATACAAAATGTTTATGAATCATCTTCCAAAAGATCCCTACAAGACATATCATCCAATTCTAAGTCCATGGCTCCTAAATCAATAAAGAAAGAAATAGAATTGTCTTTAAATTTGTCATCCTCCATCTCATCATCTTCATCATCATGACAATCATCCTCGCAAAGACTTGCGATCGCCGTCGTGGACTTGAATCATCGATCTCCCTCTCCTCTGTCTCCCCCTCATCCAAAGTACGAGGTGGAAGAGGGTCAAAAATGGTATCCACTTCATTAGTGGAAAAAATGGTTCTCCCTCAAGGTGTTATGGGAATTATTAACCAGAGTTTTGGTTGGTGGATTGTTGGGATATAGATGATCTATAGAAGAGAAGCTCAAAGTGAGTAAAATTGGTATAATTAATGTTACAAGCAAATAAGAATAAAAAAGGTAGTCACTCACCTGCTCACTGCCATAGTCCATGGTGGTTCTACGCTTGTCAATGTGGCATGTACAAAACTGATGACCCTTTGACCGCATAGAGTTAAAGGAAAGGCACTCAAAATAGGAAAATATCTTTTATCAATTAAAGAGATAAAATCAAGAAAATACTATACAATATGGTTTAGGTATATGAGTACTCTACCTTTGGTACGCAGCTTCATGCATACTCCCATTCTTTATCGATGATGTCTTCTCCATGCTCTTTAACTTTGGTCATTCTCTCATGAATCCACTCTGCACTAATGATATTTGGGAAACATGAAAGGTGTTTAGGCACCTAAGGTGCCTCCTTCCTCCATGTACTTGTTTCCATGCTTCTCTCTCTTGTAAACGCCTTGCCTTTTCCATTGTCACAAGTCCATCCACTTGCTCATAACATTTGCATTGAGAATACAAGATTTATTGACCACTCGGGATATATTCATATCCATGTTAAATAATTTCCCTTTCCTTTTGGCAAGTGTGAAGTCATCCTTGCATCCTCCTCTTCTGACCAAATGCGAGGCATTGAAGGATCAACTTGTGCCAAATACTTTGAGATGTGAACAAATACACAAGAATACAATAAGTGCTAATTGAGGTTATTGTGTACATAAAAAAAGTGTAGTTGAGTGGATTCTTGTGATGTACCTAACTAGCTCTCTAAGTTTAAAAATAGCGTCCTTGACTTTTTTGTCCTGACATATACACATACTCACCGGAAAAATGAACTACAATGTACATTAGAGGAAGGGAAAGTGAGAGAAATTTATACACACAAAATCATATGTGTCCTAAGAAGAAAACAATAGAGAGAATAGGGAAAAATACATTACCTGAAGCATCTTGTGCCAATCATGGGACTTCAACCCATACAATTGATTGCTTCCACCTTTCTTCTCTTTTGTGAAAGCCATGGATTTTAATTATGCGATGACGCATTTTGTTAAATGTTAACTATTGTTGTTATTATCACTATTTTTCTCATGTTAATAACATATCTAATGTCATGACTTACGAAAACCGGTAGAAAACGTAGAACCGGCGGGGCAACCAATAAACCCCGGCAGGCTCGGCGGGCAATTTACAAACCCCGGCGGGCCCAGCGGGCAAAGCAATAATCCCGCCGGCCCCGTCATGTTCCCCCTCCATATTTGGCGGCTCTATAGAACCCTGTAGTAGACATCACATCACATCACCGCTTCCTCTAAATTTGGTCATCCTTTAAAATTTAGAAGAAAAACTAAAGGTAAAAAAATGAATAGTCTTTAAAAAAAATTAAAACTTAATGAAACTCTGATCATGGATCATTAGTTCTTTTTTGGACTAAACTAATTCTTGAAAGGAGGTAGAAAGGTGAATCTTTGGGTCAGTATCTCTACATTTGGGATGGACTAATCTCATGTTTGGTTCACCGTTATATTTGCTAAATTGATTGCTATATTGATTAGAACTTCTATCATGGGTCATTAGTTCTTTTTTGGACTGAACCAATTCTTGAAAAGAGATAGAAAGGTGAATCTTTGGGTTGATATCTCTACTTTTGGGATGGACTGATCACATGTTTGATTCACCGTTGTATTTGCTTGCCATTCCGATTAGAGATCCAATCATGGGTCATTAGTTCTTTTTTGGACTGGAGTGATTCATGAAAGGAGGTAGGAAGGTGAATCTTTGGGTCGATATCTCTACTTTTGGGATGGACTGATCACATGTTTGATTCACCACTGTATTTGCTTGCTATTTCGATTAGAGCTCCAATCATGGGTCATTAGTTCTTTTTTGGACTGGACTGATTCATGAAAGGGGTAGGAAGGTGAATCTTTGGGTCGATATCTCTACTTTTGGGATGGACTGATCACATATTTGATTCACCGTTGTATTTGCTTGCTCATGTTTGAGTACATTGAGGTTTATTCCCTTCAGGCTTCACTACTACGCTTGTGTGTGATATTGATTATAACACTAATGTTTGGTTTGAATAATACTTGAAAGAAGAGATAGCATACTGAGCTATGTTTATTTGGTATTGCAGGCATCCAATAAGTATGTCTTCCACTGGGTGATGTTGGTGTCTCAAGCCTGGATTCCTTGAGGAGACCTCCTACCTCGATGCCAGGTCCTGCTTCACAGGGCACCACTTCGCAGGGCAAGCGAAAGGCAGGTGGAAAAAGTCTAGGACCCGAGTGGAATTTTGCCACAAATTTAAATAAGTATCAAGATTGGAAATGTAACTTTTGTGGCGAAGAGAAATCTGGAGGAGCACCAAGAATAAGGGATCATTTTCTAGGTGGCAATACCAGAATCCAAGGAGGAAAGTGCAAGGGCTTAGGTGCAGAAGAAGTAGCTATGCGCTTAAAATCTTTAATTGGTAAGCTAATTTCCACGAGAAAAAGATCAAAACTCTCTATTTTTGACCATCACACCCCGGCATCGATAAGATCAAACCAGTATGAGGGATCATTGGGTGTAACGTCCACCAATGGAAGCACCCAAAGCAGGGAACCAACTTCTCATATCGATGGAACTACACCTCCAAACCATGGATCTCCTGACTTTCAGGTAGGATCGTCAAAAAGTAGACAGGTTAGCTTATAAACGAGCTTCAAAACGCTTGCCTTAGAAGAAGCACAACTTGCACTAGCTAAAGCCGTCTATTTCACTTGGGGATCATTGGCCATTGTCACCCGTGATGCATGGAATCCAGCTTGGAAACACATTGGGGAGTATGGTGCTCGATTTACCCCTCCAACATATCACCATATGAGAAACCAACTGTTGGATAAATGTTACACAAGCACACAACAGGATATTCAAAGGGTAATATTAAATGCAACAGAACAATCTGGATACACCATAGTTAGTGATGGTTGGTCCAACGTTCAAAGGCTGCCATTGATCAACATCATGCTTGTATGTCCTCGTGGTGAATGTTTTACAAAGCTGTGGATAGCTCTGGTCAAATAAAGTCTGGCAGTTTTATAGCTGACATCATTGGCGACGTAGTTGAGGAACTTGGAAAAGAAAATGTTGTCCAAGTAATCATGGAAAATGCCAAAAATTGCAGGGCTACAGGTAGGATACTTGAAAGTCGCTTCTCTCACCTATATAGTGCTGGTTGCAGTACACACAGCTTGAACTTGGTATTGCAAGATTGGTACAAGAGGGAGGACACAGAGTGGTTCAAATGGATAGTAGACAATGCTCGCTTAATAGTCAAGTTTGTTTTGAAGCGTCAGAGGGTTCTTGACATGTACCGTCAGAGGATGTCTACTATGTTAAAACTGTCGTGCGAAACTAGATTTTGCACCAACTACTATACGATAGAATCACTAATAAAAAATAAGAATGCTGTGATGGAGAATTTGTTTGTGCCACTTTTTCAGAATGGGAGGCTCGTCAAAGCGAGAAGATAAAAAGCAAAATAGGGGTGATCAGAGATCTACTAGCTAATTGCCACTTCTGGGATGATGTGGTGGATGTGCACAATGTCATGATGCCAATTATGCTCACATTACGCCAACTGGATTCTGCCTTGCCTAACATAGGTAAGGTGTGGATGGCTTGGTGGATTGTTCAAGAAAGCCTTGCAAATCCAGAGAAGCCCTAGGAGCCAATTGTGAAGCCTTGGAAGACACCATTCACAAATTTAAATAAGTATCAAGATTGGAAATGTAACTTTTGTGGCGAAGAGAAATCTGGAGGAGCATCAAGAATAAGGGATCATTTGCTAGGTGGAAATACCAGAATCCAAGGAGGAAAGTCCAAGGGCTTAGGTGCAAAAGAAGCAGCTATGCGCTTAAAAGCTTTAATTGGTTAGCTAATTTCCACGAGCAAAAGATCAAAACTCTCTACTTTCGACCATCACACCCCCGTATCAATAAGATCAAACCTGTATGAGGGATCATTGGGTGTAACACCCACCAATGGAAGCACTCAAAGTAGGGAACCAACTTCTCATATCGATGGAAGTACACCTCCAAACCATGGATCTCCTAACTTTCAGGTAGGATCATCAAAAAGTAGACAGGTTAGCTTACAGACGAGCTTCAAAACCCTTGCCTTAGAAGAAGCACAACTTGCACTAGCTAAAGCTGTTTATTTCACTGGGGGATCATTGGCCATTGTCACCCGCGATGCATGGAAGTCAGCTTGGAAACGCATTGGGGAGTATGGTGCTGGATTTACCCCTCCAACATATCACCATATGAGAAACCAACTGTTGGATAAATGTTACACAAGCACACAATAGGATATTCAAAGGGTAATATTAAATGCAACAGAACAACCTGGATACACCATAGTTAGTGATGGTTGGTCCAACGTTCAAAGGCGGCCATTGATCAACATCATGCTTGTATGTCCTCGTGGTGAATGTTTTAACAAAGCTATGGATAGCTAATAAAGTATGGCAGTTTTATAGCTGACATCATTGGCGACGCAGTTGAGGAACTTGGAAAAGAAAATATTGTCCAAGTAATTATGGACAATGCCAAAAATTGCAGGGCTGCAGGTAGAATACTTGAAAGTCGCTTCTCTCACCTATATAGTGCTAGTTGCAGTACACACAGCTTGAACTTGGTATTGCAAGATTGGTACAAGAGGGAGGACACAGAGTGGTTCAAATGGATAGTAGACAATGCTCGCTTAATAGTCAAGTTTGTTTTGAAGCGTCAGAGGGTTCTTGACATGTACCGTCAGAGGATGTCTAATATGTTAAAACTGCCGTGCGAAACTAGATTTTGCACCAACTACTATACGATAGAATCACTAATAAAAAATAAGAATGCTGTGATGGAGAATTTGTTTGTGCCACTTTTTCAGAATGGGAGGCTCGTCAAAGCGAGAAGATAAAAAGCAAAATAGGGGTGATCAGAGATCTACTAGCTAATTGCCACTTCTGGGATGATGTGGTGGATGTGCACAATGTCATGATGCCAATTATGCTCACATTACGCCAACTGGATTCTGCCTTGCCTAACATAGGTAAGGTGTGGATGGCTTGGTGGATTGTTCAAGAAAGCCTTGCAAATCCAGAGAAGCCCTAGGAGCCAATTGTGAAGCCTTGGAAGACACCATTCACTCAAAAGAGGAGAGAAATTTTGAGAAAGTATGTGCATGGTCGAAGGGTTGGAGCACATAGTCCACTACACAGCGTAGCTTTCTTATTGGATCCAGAGTATTGGGCAATGGAAATAGACAAACTTGATGAGGAGGTGCTGGAAGACTTTCATGATGTGATAGGCAGGTTTTATGATGATATTGAAGAGCATGCATCAGTTGTTACTGATCTTACGAAGTTTAAACTCAAAGAGGGTAAGTTTGGTACAGAATTTGTGCAGAAACTTGCCATGGAGCAACCAGTGTGGAAGTGGTGGATGATGAATGGTGGTAGTGCACGCACCCTTAAACGCCTAGCTGTTAGAATCCTAGCCCAATGTGCATCCAATTCAAGTTCTGAGAGAAATTGGAGTACATATAAATATGTACATTCCACCATCAGAAACCACCTTCTAAATTCAAGAGCTGAAAAATTGGTGTATATGTACTGCAACCATCGGCTATTGGCAAGAGTGCAAGCTGAGAACTACAAAGAGGACATGCCGCGCTGGACTTATGGTGTAACCAATGATGAGGTGGACAAAGACAGTGAGCTGCAAGGGGAATCTCATGAAGTAGAAACTACATGTACTTTAGAAGAGATTGAAGAGAATTTGGAAATTGAACCAACTTTGACCCGTCGCAGCAAGCGACGGTGGTTTAATTAATAGATTATCGAATCCATTGAGTGACTTCTGGTTAAGTTCAGAAACTTTTTATCTTATAAGCTTTTTTTTATGTTTAGTTTAAGGTTTAGACATTTGCTTAATAATAAAAGAAGCCCTTAAAAACCTTTACAAGGCCACAAATCACTATTAAAGCTTCATAATATACAAAGCCCTAACAAATCATTGCATTATCACATATCATAATTGAAGCTGAAGTGAAGACAATTCACAATTCACTAATAAATTCTCGCAAGACATTGAGTAAATGTTTTCAAATGTTACAAAAACTATCCAAGTGATAGTGAAATATTTGTGAGAATATCTTCATTCTCCTGTTCGCGCTGACCTTTAAGCTTATTATAGTCTTCAGACATTTTGAACATTGCATATAGCTTTTTGGATATCTCAAACTCACATATAGCACAATGAAAGTTATTCATCATGCTTTGCATCAAGCATGATATATGATACATATGTCCGCATGGCAAGCTGAAGTGACCACACCACTCATGAAAGAATGATCTACATATGGGTCAAGGACCACCGTGCTCACCAGAAGCTGGAGGGGCCTCAATAGATGTTGGGTGCTCAATCAATGTGGAAGCATTTTGTTTTTTTATAGTCGCCTCTAACTCTTTTACGTGGCGAGATAGCACCTTCACCTCCCTTTGCAAGTCTCTATTTAGGGTTTCTTCTGCATGAGATCCTTGTGTAGCTTGTGATGCTTGCCTGAGTTGAGTTTGAAGCTCCTCCTTAACTTGGTGCACTTCCATTGATGCACCTTCTAGTGCCAATGACATCTCTTGCCGTGTGACGGTGATTGCAGTACTGCGAATTTCCTCAACCGTCATGTGAGGTGTCCTTGAGCTAAAGTCCACTGCTTCACCCAAGACATAATGCATGTATAACATCTTGGCAAACCACAATGGACAATCCATATGATGCATAGGATGACCCATAACATCGAGATATATGTTCTCTCCATTGTCTCGTATGTCTGCATTAATGCATTGTGATAGCTTGAGTCGGCCTTTCTTGATGTTGTCATCTGCAACGCCTGGCCATATGGATTTGACCATTTCTTGGTCAATCCTACTGTTCACCTCTTTCCATTGTGTACCCACTGGGTTGTCCCACTGGGAGCAATGAGCAGCAATTCGAGCGGTGTCATTCACTCCACCGCCTTGACACATGGATCTGAGACACTCAAAAGCGCGCTTAGCCCTTTGATTATCATTATCCATATCCTGATTAAACACTATACTTCAGTTACGACATACAATCTTAATGATAATCAATTGCTATAAGAGTAACCACCATTTTACGACAATCAATTGATATTAGAATAGCCACCATCTTACGACAATCAATTGATATAAGAGTAACCACCATTTTTTAAATCAATGAATGACAATTAGTGACTCCACGTGGCTTGTTGCTTGGACTTAAGAGAAAAAACAAAACTCATAGAAAATTTGTTGTCTATTGAGATATAACAAAGTGTTTTTATTACTCATACATCATCCATGGCGCATAAAACCCAATTTTTAAAAGTGCTTTTATAAGTCACAAGCCTCAGAAAACCCTGCTTCATAAAGTACATCATATATCCATCAAAAAAAGGCTACACTGATTTCAGAGGGAGGGTGTAAGCATCGTTCTGGCTAGGCTTCAAATCTTTCTAATTCTTCGTCCAAAAGTGCCAAGGTCTTTCTGTCTGTGGATTTCTTCCTCACCCAACCTTCCACAACAATCCTAGATATGGCTTGTACCTCCACTCAAACCTTATGTTTGAACCAATATGTGTTGTAGTAGTCAGAGAACTCTCCACAAAACTTACAAAATTGCCATATCACCCATCCTATGGCGTACACGTATGTGGACTTGGTCCATGGGCATAAATTCTTGCCATCTAGTAACTCAGGAGCTCGCCAAGGATGAAGCTTTTGCCAGTTTTCATCGGTATCGTTGGTCTTTTGTGTCTCTAAGCCAACACGCAGAGCCAATCCCCAATCAATTATTCCAATACGGGGAGTGAGATCCTCGGTAAAGTCCAACATGATGTTCCATGGATGGAGATCATTGTGGATCACTCCATCGTCATGTGATAATCGCAATGCCTTCACCAAGGCATGGATCAACGAGGGAGCATGATTGCACAGGCTCTTGATACTTTTTTTCTTGTCTTCAGAGGGCTGCTCCCATTTAAAGTCTTTAGGGATCTTTCCTTTCCCCTCTTGATGCGCTACAAGCGTCATGAAAGAGCCATATGGAAGGGGCACTGTCTCCATAAGATCACCTAAAGTTCCTCCATTGAAGTAGGGGAATATCAGAAACCATGGCAATGTTACAGAGTGGGCAATACTCCTCACAATCCCTCTATGGTTGAGATCTACTCCACTTTCTGATGCAAAGCTTTTCCACTGGTGCTTGGCCTGTCCTTTGAACTCCTTGGCACAATAAGTATTTGTTGCAGGAGAGAACTGATCCCTTTGATTTGAACTTGCAACCCTGTGCCATAAGCCCCTGACCCAAGTTTCTTGATCTTCTTAATGGACTTATTTGGAGTGCCCAAAGTCATACTACATTAAGAATTGTATATACTGCTCTCCAGGTGACTGGCAGAAGCAGTAGAACCCGATGTTCCCTCAATGGCAGCCTCCTCAATAAACGGTTCTGCAACTTGGCTACTCCCCATAACTCTGGTGATAGCCATTCGCATTTTCTTGCTTAGGCAACTGTGTGTCTATGTGGGATGCTCGCCTTGACCTCTCCTTCTCAGCTCTCCATCTCGCGTTCCAATGCTCTAGCTTACCCTTGTCTACTTCTTGAGGGCATTCCTCTTTCACATCAGAGGCCACCTTGGGCAAATTGCCCACCCAGCTGCTCAATAATGAGATTATTGATTCGTTTTTTTTCTCTAGATATAACAACAAAATTTTGCGGGCAATCTCACTGTATAATGATTGCAATCTAGACTCATCTACAACAATCTGTGCTATATCGTCGGGATCTAGTGCACTAACGATTGTAATCAACAATTGTCTAATTTTGTTTTTGAACTCTATCATTGAAGTAGCAGAAGGATCCATTTTTCCTGCAATGGTATTATTGCAAACAACACATTGTGAAATATAACTATGTGCCACTCCATTTGGATCTTTTCTAAATTCTCATACGCTTTTGTAGTGACACACCTAATCGCAATTGAAACCATGTGCCAATGCCTCACCGCACAACAACTTACAAGCAGATGCTCCTGTCATTCTAGCAGCAACACACATACTCGCAATTGCAACCATGTGCCGAAGCATGAATGACTGGGAGCAACATAAAACATAGTCACCCTACGCTTTTGCAATGACACACCTAGACGCAATTGCAACCATGTGCCAGTGCATCCACGCACGGTGACTTCTTTCAAACATATGCTCCTGTCATTCTAGCAGCAACACACCTAGTCGCAATTGCAACCATGTGCCGAAGCATGAATGACTGGGAGCAACATAAAACATAGTCACCCTATGCTTTTGCAATGACACACCTAGCCTCAATTGCAACCATGTGCCAGTGCATCCACGCACGGTGACTTCTTTCAAAAAGATGCTACCATCAATCTAGCAGCAACACACCTAGTGGCAATTGCAACCATGTGCGAAAGCATGAATGACTGGGAGCAACATAAAACATAGTCATCCTACGCTTTTGCAATGACACACCTAGTCGCAATTGCAACCATGTGCGAGTGCATCCACGCACAATGTCTTCTTTCAAGATTCAAGCATATGAAACAATATGAAATTATTTGAGCACACATTCATGCATTAGATGCTACTGTCAATCTAGCAACAATGCACCTAGTCGCAATTGCAACCATGTGCCAAAGCATGAATGACTGGGAGCAACATAAAACATAGTCACCCTACGCTTTTGCAATGACACACCTAGCTGCAACTGCAACCATATGCCAGTGCATCCACACACGGTGACTTGTTTCAAACAGATGCTCCTGTCATTCTAGAAGCAACACACCTAGTCGCAATTGCAACCATATTCCGAAGCATGAATGACTGGGAGCAACATAAAACATAGTCACCCTACGCTTTTGCAATGAAACACCTAGCCACAATTGCAACCATGTGCCAGTGCATCCACGCACGGTGACTTCTTTCAAACAGATGCTTGTGTCATTCTAGCAGCAACACACCTAGTCGCAATTGCAACCATGTGCCGAAGCATGAATGATTGGGAGCAATATAAAACATAATCATCGTACACTTTTGCAATGACACACCTAGCCGCAATTGCAACCATATGCCAATGCATCCACGTACGATGATTTGATAAAAGAAATTTTATACCTTTAAGTTTTAACGCAAAAAACTCAAAAAAACATCAATAAAATAAGGAAGGGATTAAAAAATTACTGCTACACTGCTTTGAGAATGTGGAAAGCTGCCAGAAAGTTTGGTGAAGAATACTTTTCAATGTACCTCTCTTGTGAAAAAGACAAGCACCAGCATCCTCTTTATATAGCCACGGCGGGCCCGGCGGGAAAGTTGATTTACCCGGCGGGCCTCGAGCCGGTCTCCAAGTCTCCTTGCAGGTCAAAAAAGATGAATGTCAATTAACATAATATTTGTTATTTTGCATTTCTATTGTTATTAACCTGAAATTATAGTGTGATCATGTCATTTTAAAATCATTCTTTTGACTATTGCACCGTCGAAACCAACTGTGATAAGCACCTCTAAATATTTATGAGGAACCCTTCCATCATGAAGCACACTTGGAATAAGGAGAAAACAAGGACATAAAGACGTAGTTCATCTTGAGTAGATGTTCGTAGAGCAACCATAGGCTAAAAACAGATAAAAGACGAGAGAGATATGGCCACTCAAAGCTGGGGGTGTACTCTCTCTTGATAAAAAAGAGAGAGTGCATTTTGAAATCATTGTGTTTATTTGCACTTCAACAACATACATGAGGTTGCCTTAGAAGAAGCACAACTTGCACAATCTTCCCATTGGGGCCACGACATGGAGTAGCAGAGGTAGGGAGACGTTTCAAGACCCTCAAATCCTCCCTCGTTCCCAATGAGTCCTTTTTGCCAATAATGTGGTCCCATAGGGTGTGGGCTACATTCTTGATTATGTGCATGGGATCTGAGAAGTGTTGTATTTGTAGTTCCTCCAATATGGAAGCCTTAAAAATATGGAATACCTTCACATACCTTTTAGTGGAAAACTCGGAGCGGGATTGTTGTTGTAGTGCTCTTCCCAAATGGTTGCCCAATTTTCCATCGTGAGATTTAGAGGCGTCTTTTCATTTGTTGGAGCCTTGTGCTTGCTATGACCTTGGGGTAAGAAATGATGGTTTTTTGGATAGATTACCTTGTGATGAGGGCTTTTCACAAGCCAGCCTCACATACCCCTTTTCTCTCTTCCCCACCCCATGGAAACCCCCTCTTAGGGAGGGAGTGATAAAAGGCATTGAAAAAAAGTAAGAAAAGAAAAGTATGAGTATGTAAATAAGTGAGAAAGGCAAAATAAGCCACCTCGTGCCTGCGGGGCAGCCCATCCCCACCTTGCCTCCTTTTTCTTCACTGTTGCCCCACCGTGTGTCCCTTTTTCTCTCCTCCACTCAAAAGGTCAACCCCGTCTCTCTTCCCCTTGTCCTTTCTCCTTTCTCTCTCCCCTCAAGCTACCCCACCCCTGTCCTCACCAATAATACGTTCTTTATCACATGCCGCCTCTCCTATCTTCTAAAATAGCATACCCCACCCCCTTTTTTCTCTCTCCTACACTCTCCCATGATCCAAATACCCCCCTCTCTCTCTAAAATTCGAAATCTCTCTTGTCTTGTAGCCAGATGGCCTCCCCCACATTCACACACACTCAGTTCTACTGAAAAAGGTACCCATAGACCCACCTTTACATGATGGTTACCGGATTTTTCTAGTGTACACACACATCTGCACACAGATTCACCTCTGAACACACTCCCCTCTCTCCCCTCTTGTAATTACTTTAATCTCAATGTCACCTCTCACTTTTTTCATCAACCCATCTCTCTCTCTCTTAGTATCTCTCTCATGAGACTGCTGTTCTGGCGTATATACACACAGCCAGACAAGTGGGGCTCACAGTCACATGGCCGGTGCATATAATAATTTCTTGATTTCTAAAATTCTAGAATTTCTCCCCCCTCCTCCCCTATATAAAGAGGGGTAACCATCACACTATAACACACACAACATCACCAGATAGTACACTATGCACTGTGTGTGCCTAGCGCACACACACCCACACCCACACCATTACCATCACGGCAGTCACCATGCTCGACTTGAGCATGACCTCTACACCCTTGGGCTATGGAAGATGAAGGGCAACTAAATGAAGGATGATGGTCATAACCCTCGTGCGAGTCTTCGCCATCAGCTCCCACCTATCCGCCATGTTCTCTACCACTCTCTCCCTTCTCTTTCCCCTACCCTATGCTCCCCATTTCATCGCCTTATTCTCTAAATAAATCTTGAGGTTTTGTGAGTATGTTTCTTGCAATGTTTTGCCCATGTGAGGTGTGCGGAGTCGCCACCTAGTCTTGTGTTTGGAGTAAGATTTTGTATGTGTGAAGGGTGTGTGGATTCGCCATCCTTCTGTGGTGCCTAAGTACTAAGCCGCTATACTCTCTCTCTCTCTCTCTCACTTGATCTCATTCCCCTTCCTCTTCACCATTACTCCCAAGCATCCATCTCTCTTGGATGAAAACTTTGTTATGGTGGTGTGTTAGTTTGCGTCCTAGCTGCTCAAAGCTAGGTGGTGCCCCCTGTTTTCTTTATCTTGACAGGCTCAAGGCGCGCCATTCGGTCCCCGGTGTTTTAGAGGCCGTCGGGGTTCGGGGTTTAGGTTCGCTTTGCTTCCGTCATTTGGTGCCCCCACGGAGGATCTTTTCATGAAACCCTTCAGTTTACAAGACTAAAACCTCTAAACTATTGTGAATGGATGAATGGCTAGAAGGACTTGCTAGCTGGACGACAGAAGAAGAAGAGCTCCAAGCACAACTAGACGAACTCCGCATCTCCATCGAAGCTCGAGTGCCACGCATAACGATAATCAATTTGCAGTGGGAGAGTCAACCAACACGCCAAACTCAGTGGATATACATAGGCTGAGTGCCAAGAATAAGAAGGAGAAGGTCAAAACCATGTCCGCACCCTACAACCAACCCACAACAACAAGATGGAAGGACCTCCGCACAATAGAGAATCAACACTATTCTAATTTGAGAATCGGGTAACTCAAGTCACCGAGGTAATTATAACAGCCAGTTTCCAAGTCGCACCTGATGCTGCAGCAAGTATTGGCTCACACTCTCACTAGAGAAACTAGGGATCTACTGAGTTTGTTTGTAGGAAAGAACACCACCCTCTCCCACAAGCTTGGACAGTGACTAAGCATCTCTAAGCTTCACATGAATAAGTACAACCTACCTCAAGACATATCACACATACCATGCTGGGTGGGGAGCGGTTTTTTGAGGTTCTGGCATCGAATCATCCATTTGTCTTACCTTTTGCGCAAGGCAATGTACCATTTGAAGTTTTAATCTATGTCCTAGTATAAGAGGGTATACACGCCTCCTTGTAAAGAAAAAAAAAACTTTTGCAAGTTAAGTAGTGTGTCTTTCTAGCTCTCTCTCAGTAATCATGGCAAGTGTAGCATTTCCAACATTTAAAGGAAAGAAGGGGGAGGATTTGGTAACAAACTTCCTAGATGACTTTGAAGTAGCATGTGTAGTGAGAAACAAAGATACGAATGAATCCCCGGTTAGAATCTTTAAGCATCTCATGAAGCTAGAAGCTAGATCATGGTACAATGCACTTCCACAAGCAACCATGGATGATTGGGAGCCCTTAAAAACCACTTTTAAGAGGCGCTTTGGGGGAGGTACCACTTCAGAAAAGTTGTGGGACAAGTTGAGAGACTTGAAGCAGGAGGGTCTTTTAGAATATGCCACCTATGAGTCCAAATTTTTGGATTTGTGGGAACGGTGGGTTGAGTCACTGGCAAGGGGGGAATCTGCACCCGATTCCCTAAAAAAAGATCGGTTCACGCATGGCTTATGGCCTCTTCTCAAGGAGAAGGTGAAAACATGTGTGTGTGTGTGTGTGTGTGTGTGTGTGTTGGGTATACACATGCACACACAAAGGAGATTTTGGTGAAAAATGGTTCAAAAATTGAATTGAACATTTGAAAAAAAAGAAAGACAATAGAAAATAAATAAGAGTATATAGACTATTGCTTACATTATCCCAATTATAGGCATGCCTTCCCTCTCCCAAGATATTGAAGAAACATCAAGAGACTTCTTAAAAGGAGGATGGGAGTGGCAGTCGCATGGGTACAATTATCATCCACCACTAAACGGTTGACATTGTGTCAAAACCTACAACACGACCTTGTTCTGATTATCTCTGGTCACACACATGTGTAAGGTTTCTAGTTTCTGAAACCTTAGAAATTGTACAAAGCCTGTTAAATTTAACTTGAAAACACTGTAGAATGATCCAACTATGTCTGATATTGGTATTTTTGGAATCATAACCAGAGTTTGACTATGGTTACTATTTTTCAGAATCAGATTTCGATAAAATTTGGAAAAGTTACAAGCCCTGAAAGGTTACATTAGGAATTCAATTAGTTAAGTAAAATTGGATGGTTTTAGTAATTATTATTAATAAAGACTTTCTTATCCTAAGGTTCTAGAAATTACTGATATTTCCAATTTTCATCATTAAAAATCAGTGAAATTAGTAGAAATCGATTCTGGAAGCTGAGGGGACTGTGTCGAGGTGTTGGAAACCTTCCTGGGATAGATTTACCAGCAAGTGGTGCTAGCTGGAAGCTGGGCCTTCCTTGAGGTGCCAGAACAGCCCAGGGACCCTGAAAAGCTATAAAAAGACCCCTTCCTTCACAAAAAATTAGATTCGGAGCCTTGGTACATTCTCTCTCATCTAGAAAGACCTCTATGCAAAAATGTTGGTTAATCAATGTTAATTAGCACTAATCTTTCTTAATTAGTAAAGCTAGGTTAACCTATTTACAAATTTCTTAATTAATTGAAGATTAAACCTATGTATACTAAAAAATTCTCTCCTAATTCAAAGTTCTCTACTGATTATTGTGATTAAGCTTAGGGATACTAAGCTAATTAATTATTATATCATATTAGGCTAAAATTACTCATTTTAATCCCATTAATTAATGATAATTATACTAATTAATTTTAGATTAAGATGAGATAAATATTAGAGCTGTGTTAGATTGTCATTATGTTCGGAAAATTATCTTGTAATGTTTTGAGTAATTATCATAATTGGTTAAGCAAAATTATACTGTTTTTAAGAGAAAAGTAAAGGGGGAAATGATCAAACTAATCCAAAATGCTTTGAGATAATTATCAAAGATAAATTGCATCTTATGAAACCCATGACAATTATTTTAAACTCAGGTAATTATTCTAACTAATTATCTCAATAGAATTACACTATTTTTAGGAGAAAATAAAGGAGGAAAAAAGCAAAATAATCCAAAATGATTTGAAATAATTAACAGAGGTAAATCACATTATATGAAACTTGTGATAATTATCTTAACCTCAGATAATTAGTATAACTAATTATCACAACAGAATTACACTGTTTTTAGGGAAAAATAAAGGGGGGGAAATAGCAAACTAATCCAAAATGATTTGAGATAATTATCAGGGGTAAATCATATCTTATGTAACTTGTGATAATTTCTTGCTATAAGATAATTATTCTAACTAATTATATCTACAAAATTATACTATTTTTAGGAGAAAATAAAAGGGGGAAATAGAAAACTATTCCAAAATGGTTTGAGATAATTATCAGAGGTAAATCACATCTTATGAAACCCGTGATAATTATCTTAACTTCAAATAATTAGTTTAACTAATTATTTCATCAGAATTACACTATTTCTGAAAATAGCAAATTAATCTAAAAACCTTTGAGATAAATATCAGAGGTAAGACACACCTTGAGGAACCCATGATAAATATCTTTACCTCAAATAAATGGTTTAGATACTTATCTTCATTAAAAGTAATAGATTTTGTGTATAAACTAGGGAAAGAAAATTAGTAAATGAATTTATATAATTACACAATAAATACCTGAGGTCAAAAATCACTATTGAAGGTTGGTAAAATTACCTTAGCCTAAATAATTGGTATAACAAATTACTGTCGGGTGGCAAAGTTTGCCTAAATTAGACCATAAGTATAGAAGGGAAAAGTTATAAATCAATTTTATGAATTAACCAAAAAATTCCTAAAGATAGAATATATCAAATCACATCTAGGGTGAGTAATCCACTAGCAGATAGGAAATATAATTTACTAAGGCAAAATATAAGATATTCTTGGAATATAGACTAAGGAGAAACCCAGTAAAATAGCTTCCCTAATTATATGATAATTATGGGAAAATACTAATAGTACAAGGAAGTTACAAGAGTTATATCTCATCCAATAAACTATCAAGGATACCTATTTATTCCAAAAATCCTTATTTTTGGGTAAAAAGGAAGAAAATAGATTAGTCAGTTAATCCTCTAATCGATAAAGTCCTTTTATAAAGGCTGCCAATATGGCTCCAAAGAGAACCAGAGGAAATCCTCTTACCGAGGAAGAGGATATTAGAAAAAAAAGAAATAAAGCCATTCATGACCATGAGGCTGGGCATAGTCATAGGCCTACGGAGGAAAGTCTGCAGGCACCAGTGTACCAGCACATGGACGACCAGTCCCAAGTGGATTTCTATTTTTGTCGCTTACGTCTTTCAAAGTTCATTTCTAAGTTAGCATTGCATACATAAGGGTTAGGAAGGATAAACTGGCTGTAAATGGAAGGTAACTTCCAAGAAACCAACAAGCAGTGATTGAAAAATAGGAAAGTAATGATTGGGTTATGACTGATTGACCTAGCAAAGAAATGTTTGACCATCCTTAACACAGCTTTGTCTCAAGACACCTCGGATTCCTTGCAATATTTTACTCCAGGTAATGAGTAATGATGGCGATTCCTCCATGGAGGAGTCGGTTTCCTCAGTGCGCGTGGAGTCTTTACCCTGTGCTTGTTTGTGCTTGTGGATATTACTTAGGATATCAAGTTTATCCTAGAGGAACCGTCCGGTTGTATGGGCAACCAGTTGGCGTATGGGTGCCTGGACTATGGGTGATGGCTTTTTCCACCCCGAGTTTTATAAATAAGGAATGGGTGCCGTTTTTTCACCCTTGTATAGGTGGTCTTGAGACAAACCAGTACTGGTCAGAGATACTTCAGAATGACAGTGCCTTGTCTTAAGTCTAAAGATGTTCATTTTCTAAAAGAATGTTTTCAATACTCTTTTCAAGGGTTGTCTTAATGAAATCCAGTTATGAAAGTTAAAAGAAATCATTGTTTTAATTGTGATAAGAATGTGGTAGTAATTAACAACAAAAGAATCATGTGTGAGTGCAGGGTGGTAAGTGGGGATTGAGTAAGGTTGTCAATCATGGACGGGTGGACCTGATTAGCCAGGTAACTATCCATTCCCGCGCACTAAAAACATCTAGAGACTTCTTCACTTGGAAGAGGAATCCACCAATGGTTGTGCCCTCACATATGCTAGGTGGAAAAAAGTATTGGCTAAGGAAACCTTAATATGAATGATGGAAGTTATAGGGCCGGAATAGTTGCTTTTTATTATTCAACAAGTCGTCTGGTTTCCACTGCGAAACAAGACTAGGTCTCCTTCTAGCGCTATAAGCCTAAACCATTATCAATGGTAAGGGTGAATTCCCTAGAATTCTTCTTGTTTAGGGACTCTGATTTTATTAGGCCTAGAGACCTGTCAAGAGTCCCATCCCGCTTTTGGTGTCGATAGGTTTGGGGAACTTACAACATGTGTGACTTTTGATGAAAACTATGTGGGAAAATAAATATGCACACTTGTGGTGTGCAGAGTACATGGTTTGTGATATTATTGAGCATTATGGCTACTAAACTTAAGGATGAAAAGGAGGAAGGCAATGGAAGCAAGAAGAGAGACGAAGGGGAAGAGGAGATGGAGAGAGTCAGCAGAGAGAGAGAGAGGGAGAGGGAGAGGGAGAGGAGACGAGACATGGGAATGGGATTGTGCTAGCTATGGTGGATGAAAGAGAAAAACTGTGCACACAAGTGAGTGTGTCTTTGCTAGATTATCACTCAAGAAAACTAGGTTCCAAGATCGACTAACTTGGACTCATAACACACACACACACACACACACACACACACACACACACTATGTTAGACACACATACACACAAACCTACAAGCCAACGTGAAAAGAATCTCCCCTTGATGCTGGGAAGTAGTCCATAAGCAAGAATCTCACCTCTGGCAATGCGTTAGGCAATAGTTCTGCAGCAGGTGAGGAGACAGAGGGCAAGAGAAGAGGCGGAGAATGAGGGAAATGCACAGGGAAAGACCTGTGGGTTCGTTTTTTGTAGGGTCTATCAGTACAGGTGCCGGTAGAGACGTTGAAAAAAAATTCATACACGTGTCGGAAAGTACCTCGATACAGACACCGAAATAGCTTCCGGTACATGCATCAAAAATTCAATTTTTTTTTAATTATAAAATTAACCTCTCCAAATTTACCTACACATATACCAACACCTGCCATTGATGCCAGTAATTTGACGTCAGAATTCAAGCAGGCTCTTGTAGTGTTAGACCATTATATATTAAAGAATTCTACTTAATTCAAATTTTATGCAATCCATCCTCAAACTTTCCTACAATGTTTTGAAATACATTATTTTTGCTATGATCGGATAGATTGCTTGAATTTTTTGATGATCCTCATTAGATAGATTGCTTGAATTTTTTGATGGCCCTATAATTGAGTGTGCATTGCTCCAACTCCTTCTACTCTGAAGTGGATTCCTTTACATCATGCGACCATGTATAATTTTTACTACAAAAAAACATAGAAATGTGTATCAACAATATAATAATAAATACCACATCATACATCAAAGATTAAGATTTACCTTAGGACTACTACAGGAATCCTACAAGTATTCCCGCTTCTCTTTTTTCACATGTTCACCTTGTTGAGCGGCCCTTTCCATCGTATCTTAGAGACTAATGAATGACAAAAAAATCTCAAGATCATCCATTACAAAAAACATAAACTTTGCATGGGCCTTCTCTAATTTTAAGAAATTGAGGCTAATTTTGTGTAGACTTTGGGGGACAAGTGCATTCAATAAGCTACTTTTGACTAGGACTCTCTAGTATTTTTTTAGGGCCATGTATGAGGTGGTCACCCTAGAGGTCCCGTTCTCTCTCTAGCTCTTTGAAAGGAAAACTTCCATCCCTTTTCCATGCCACATCATCAAAGACGTGCATAAACCCAAGCTAAGGAATTACTTTTTTCAAAAATCCTATTTTGACATAATTTCTACTTAAGAGTTATTTGCAACCTATATACATATCAAAAAAATCATTTCTGCACCATTTTTTTACCGGGCTTGAAGGTGAAATCAAGCGGGTGGATTGCATGCTGGTGAGCCGCTGAGGATCTGGCCATAAATGAGAAGAAGATCAGCAAGTTGCGGGGCTGGCCGGGTACAAAACAGAAAAGGCTGGGGTCGCCATAAGGAGAGAGGGCCGAAAGTTGTAATTGGAGTCAAGTGCAACGAAAAGAGTTGGAGATTGCGTCTGGAGGCCAGGTGTGCAAGGCCGCAAGAGAGTTTGGAAGCCGTATGTAGTTGGTGGCTGCCAAGGGAAGAAAAGGGAGGACCATCGACTATAAATAGTGCTATGTACAATACTTGTCCAAGGAGAGCTAAGAAGGGAGTGCTACCCTAGGAGAGCATTGTTGCAAAAGGAGGATGCGAGTTGCATATGAGGTGTTGAGAGCATGATTACAAGGTATGGTAGCCAGGGCCGAGAGACTATCCTGTGGGTTTTATTGGGGGTTGTGGTTGGTAAAGGCACATAGCCACCAGGTCGTAAAGGGAGAGGGCAGTCACATAGCATGGAAGTGGTCGCCAAGTGATGCCATCATTGTATTTCGATAATTTTTATGTGATGCATAGTGTGCTTGTAGTTGTCTTGAGTGGTTTGAATTCAATTGTGATTTCCCTCTAATCTCCAGCACTAAGTGTGTGGTAGCGTTCGCTCCGGACAGGTTGTGTGTGTGTGCAGAGAGGGAGGGAGGGAATGATTGAGTGAGCTATTTTGTGTGTGGTTGAGACGTGTGTCGCCTCCCTATGTGAGTGCATTTACAGATTGGGGATTTGTATGCATCTAGTGGTTTCGGGATATGATGGCTTGTTGATGGGTTTATTGGACTGAAGTGCTCATGTGGGAGTGCGGGTAGTAGTGATTGCTTGTAGGCGAGTCCATGGTGTGAAGGTTGGCAGATAGTATGCGTGTGTACGTGATTCTGTGTGGTTACGGGTGCCGGATATTTACGTGGGCTATAGAGAGGCAGTGTATTGTGTACCGGGAGTTTTCCCCATTTCCCCCTTCCCATCAGTGGTGCCCCCACGGAGGATCTACTAATTTCTCCTCAATGAAGTTGTAAAGCCTAAAGATGATGCATGATATTGACTTGGTGCTTGCTGGAAAAGAAGAGGTTGCGGATTGGTTTTCCGATCTAGATCTATACCTGTTGCAGTTGAGAATTAGTGGACATCAAACCAAATAAAAGGCCCTACCATCGGTTCTACAAGGACGAGCCAAAGCCTGGTTTGAAGGATTGAAGATTGCAGATCGTCAATCACTAAGCGAGATTCGCAAACAGTTTGTTGAAGCTTTTCAGAAGCGGGTTTCTCCATCGGACTTGGGTGAACATTGAGCAAGGGAAAGCAGGATGTTAGTGAAGATTTTGCTTTGTTTTTGCGTAAATTTGAATCTATTTAGGAGGGACTAGCTGCTATTACATGTGTGCGAAATGGAGATTATTTCAAGCGAGAGAAGTTTCTAGCCTGCTTGCATCCGCAAATCAAAGAGAAGGTTGAGTTCGGTGGTGCAGAGGACTATGAGCAAATGGTTTGCTTGGCAAACGCAAAGATCAGGAAAGCAAAGAAGAAGCTGGAGATGGGTTTGTTGAAGCCGGCAGACTATGGATACAGCTCGACAATGGAGTTGCGTCATGCCATGAAGCCAAAGGGGAGTTCAAGCGTCAAAGAGGGACTAGCTGCTTTTACATGTGTGTGAAATGGAGATTATTTCAAGCGAGGGAAGTTTCTAGCTTGCTTGCATCCGAAAATCAAAGAGAAGGTTGAGTTCGGTGGTGTAGAGGACTATGAGCAAATGGTTTTCTTGGCAAAGGCAAAGAGCAGGAAAGCAAAGAAGAAGCTGAAGATAGGTTTGTTGAAGCCGACAGACTATGGATATAGCTCGACAATGGAGTTGCGTCATGCCATGAAGCCAAAGGGGAGTTCAAGCGTCAAAGAGGTAGCTACTTTGCCAGTGGTAAGCCATTCTCGTCATTCATTTCAGTTTGTACCTCCAATTTGATGTGCTGCTATACAAGAGTTTGTTAGCCCGGCCACCAGCACGGATATAGTGTTGGTCAAAGCGTACATGCATGAAGAATCATAGGAAGCTATGGATCAGAGCTCACATGACAAGTTTTACAATGTTGCCAAAGCAATGGTAGAAGTTGTACCGGAAGAAGCTAGCGAGAGGGTTGGGCAACCTTGCCCTACTGATCGTGTTGAAGAGCGGCAGTGCATTCCACAAGGTGTTGATGATGTCGACCTATCAAAAAATGAGGTAATAGATCATGGATTTCTCTTTTTCTTAGCAGATGATATGGTCGTACAAGAAGGCCTTGAAGAACAGGTTAGTGTCCAACCAAAGGTGGTCAAGCAATCCAATTTTCTCTCGCATGAAGTGGTTGAAGATAAAGTATCAAAAGCTATGGCAGACAGGGATTTGCATAGTGAATCAGCTATAGAAGGTATGCATAGTGAATCAGGTATTCGAAGGACCTACAATAGAAGGTATGCTTGAAAAACAGGTAGGCTTGGTTCTCCAAGAAGATGTGCCATTGGAAGACAGGTTGCCAAAGGTTTGTACCATGCTGTTAGTGTTCATGTTTCTGACAGTTGCTTTACAAGCGGTTCTGCATTTTTTGCAAAGTTTTTTGGATGCAGATTATGGTATAGAGAACTCTCTATCAAGTAAGAGCATCATGATGTATGGTGCAGATGCTTCATAGGTGGGTGAATAGACTACTTTTGTGTATCGAGAAAACTTGTGGATCCATGTTGTCAAGGGTCAGCTACATGCATGGTTGGCTTATAGATTTACTAGAGCGAAGCGGGGATGGTTTGTATATGTTTTACAGCGGGGTGGTACTGCTCAAAACCATCCCTTTGACCCAGGAGGGGCCTATACTGCGCTTGGGGAAGCTCGGGGCTCTCCATTCAATCCGGGGGGTTTATGCAGCTAATAAGATCTCCCTCTCTATCTATCTATACAGTTGTACATACTACATATAGCTTCTTATTATGCTATCATGTTCTCGCTTCTTATCCAGTTTTCTAATATCTAAGTAATACTGTGGTTGAGCATGAATGCTCAACGAGGGGTTGGGCAATGATGCTACGGCTGAGGATGGCCGAGCAACGGAAGTGTCAACAACAGGTACATGGAGGTGTGCAGGTTGATGGGAGAGTGATGATGCATTTGATAGGTGCAGATTGGAACAAGTGGGACTATGGTGTGTATGCAAGATTCGGCATCTTGTTGGTCAAGTTGTGTATTTTGAGCTCTATTGGTTGATGTGCTTCAAGGTTATCAACACATGGAGGTGACATGTTATGTATGCAATATGAATGCTCCATTTTGCTGAACTAAAGGTTTTTTTAATACCAGAAGGCACTTGTCCAATGGGGAATTATGGGAGCACAAGGTGGTCGACGATCGTGTTGGTTGTCACAACTCCTGCAGGAGAAGATCTCCTCATCTGGGAACCATTTTTACTTTGTGGAGCGGGCTTTGTTGATATGTGTCCATGTGGCCTTCTCAATGGAATCATTATTCAAATTGATAGAGCAACCTTACATTGCATTTCCTGACGTGTGAAGCGGAACTAAGGAAGGTTTTTTATTTAAGCAAAGCTTAAAATGAACAGGAAAAAAAAATGAGCAGTTGACGCCACTACAGATAGCGGGTGGCCGAGAGTGGAAGTAGGAGGGAAACCGCGTAAGCTGCAGGTCCAGAGTTGCATGGAGGAGAGGTGGGCTGCCTGGTAGCGAGCAGGGCCAGTAGGGGCTGCATGAAGAGGGAGGTCCTAGGTGCATAACGGGGAGTTGCAGGGCAGCGCTAAAGGAGGGCGGCCAGCCTTGCATGACATGGTGTGGTGCAACTTACAAGGCAGGTCGACAATAGGGGGAGAGATCAGAGGAGGAGGGTCACCGACCTGCTAGAGGAGCTAGGGGAAGCTCCTGTGTTGCAGAAAGATCTCATCACGGGCTAACAAAATCAATTAGGGGAGGAGGATGTTGCTAGAGATAACACATAATGAGAACAGATGAGGAGCACTCCGGGCTTGCAATCAAGCCGGTGGATTGCATGCTGGTAAGGCGGTGAGGATCTGGCCATAAACGAGAAGAAGATGAGCAAGTTGCAGGGCTGGCTGGGTACAAAAGAGAAAAGGCTGGGTCGCGATAAGGAGAGAGAGTTGAAAGCTCTAATTGGATTCAAGTGCAACGAAACGAGTTGGAGATTGCCTCTTGTGGCAAGGTGTGCAAGGCCGCAAGAGAGTTTGGAAGCCGTATGCAGTTGGAGGTCATCAAGGGAAGAAAAGGGAGGACCATCGACTGTAAATAGTGCTACAGTTAATTGGCCAAGGAGAGCTAAAAAGGGTGTGCTACCCTAGGAGAGCGCTGTTGCAAAAGAAGGATGTGAGTCGCATATGAGGTGCCGAGAGCATGACTACAGGGTATGGTAGCCAGGGCCGAGAGGCTATCGTGTGGGTTTTATTGGGGGCTGCAGTTGGTGAAGGCACATAGCCACCAGGTTGTAAAGGGAGAGGGCAGTCACATAGCATGAAAGTGGTTGCCAAGTGATGCCATCGTTGTATTTCGATACTTTTTATGTTATGCATAGTGTGCTTCTAGTTGTCTTGAGTGGTTTGATTTCAATTGTCGTTTCCCTCTAATCTCGAGCAGTGAGTTCGGCTGCGGACAGGTTGTGTGTGTGTGTGTGCAGAGAGGGACGGAGGGAATGAGTGAGTGAGCTATTTTGTGTGTGGTGGAGGCATGTGTCGCCTCCCTGTGTGAGTGCATTTATAGATTGGGGAGTTGTATGCATCTAGTGGTGTCAGGATATGATGGTTTGTTGATGGGTTTATTGGACTGAAGTGCTCATGTGTGAGTGCGGGTAGTCATGATTGCTTGTAGGTCAGTCCATGGTTTGAAGGTTGGCACATAGTATGCGTGTGTACGTGATTTTGTGTGGTTAGGGGTGCTGGATATTTACCTAGGCTATAGAGAGGTAGTGTATTGTGTGCCGGGAGTTGTTCCCATTTCCCCCTTCCCAATGCCGAGAGGAGAAGTATGGGTACAAGCATGGAATTGTGGCCCTTTTGACCCAGTTGCTGTGCAGGAGGAGGGAGAGGATATTCACTAGCAGGCATTACCATGAGGATCTTCTTGATATAGTCTTACTTAGTCATCTTGATACAGTCTTCTTGGTACAACCTTTTTTGTAGCTGTGGTCTTCTTGATATAGTCTTACTTAGTGATTGTTTGCATGTACATTTTTATAGTGCTTATATTTATGGTTTTGTATTCCGTTTGCGATTATGATTGTGGTATGACAATTAGGTTATGGTTATGGTTTTGCAATCATGGTATGGCATAGAGGTTGTGGTCATGGTTTGGCAATCAAGTTATAGTTATGGTTTTGCAATCATGATATGGTTAGGGTTTAGCACTCAAGTTATGGTTATGGTTTTGCAATGATGGTATGGCAATCATGTGATGATTATGGTTTGGCAATCAGATTATGGTTGTGGTTATTGGTTTTCAATGATGGTATGGTTGTTATGATTATGGTATGACAAGCAAGTTATGGTAATGGTTATGTTATAGGAAGTGGGTTATGTTTATGGTTTTGCAGTTTTCGAATCATGTTTTAATTATGGCTATAAATTTTTTAATGTCGTTGTGTCTATGGTTTGGGAGTCGCTGTTATGGTTATGCTTTTGAGAACTTTTCATGATTAAGCCTTTGAATTTGAGGTTTTGTTCTTTTTACAGTTTTGCTAATCTGTATACACTCGCTCTTTAGCGTCAACTTGTAGGTGGAGTGCGGTTGCTTGTGCACTCTTCCTTTAGGCAGAGAGGGTTGTTTTCTGTTGCTACAGTACATGCAACATCAATTCCCAGCCCTCTCTATCCAAAAAAATATTTTGCAGGTTTGGTTGTTAGTACAGAATTCGGTACATGCACCGGGATGGGCCTCGAAACAATTGTCGAAATATTAAAAAAAATACCGTTGCATGTTACCGCGTGTGTATTGATGCATGTAACAACGTGCATTTCGACAATTTTTGGACCGATACATGTACCGACGACACGATACTGACGTGTATTCCGATGCTTATTCCAACGCATTTTACTTTTAAAAGAAGCTTTGTCTCGTCGATATCTGCACCGTACTGTAAGGTAACCATGGAGGGCTATGCTGCCACCATGCATAGAGGAGGGTTGGGCTTTCTTAAGGTGAACTCATAAAAAAGATGGACCGATTTTCGTACCTGAGCATTGTCAATAAGTAGGTTGTAACTTTTCATAAGTACTTCCACGATCTTTACACTCATTATCTTCTGTAGTCTTGTATTTTTTTTTTCCAAGATGATTTTCTATCCTAAGTAATCATCACACATTGAGTCATAGGACTCACGTTTTACCACTTCATTTAAAATCTTATTTTGAACTCCACGTAAGTAATTTTACTAACTAAATATAGAATAGCTTTAGGTATTTAGAGCATTCATAATCTCAATGTTGAACTCTTGCATTAGGGAATATACTCTAGACAAGGCCACATGAGCTTGGTTCACCATCTTATTAGAGACCAAGAAAAGGGAAAGGATGCCATAACAATTCTCACACTTAACTAAGCAGCCCCCCCCTCCCCCCCCACCTCGTCACTAAATGACACCTCCCCTGGGAGGTGGGATCAATGGCCCACAGTAGGCGTCACGAGGCGGGTGCAATCCGGGCCATTCGATCGACATTTAAACTAGGTGTGAACTAAGCGTGAACTCGGAGATATGTGCACAACATCAAATTTGGTGTGAACTCGGCGTGAACACGGTGTGAACTAGGTGTGAACTGGGGAGGGCGTGCACACCACACCAAATTTGGTGTGAACTAGGTGTAAACCTGTCCGGGACGCCGTGATCTATAAACTTATCTCACACACACCTTTCAACGAGCACGCGTTAGCCTAGTGGTTAGAGTCAATCCTGTGGGGGAGAGGATAGTGGGTTCAAGTCCCGGATCTGAGAAAGTGAGAATCTTTTGCATTCCGTATGCAATCCAACGATCACGATCAACCGATGATCGTGAGCCATTGATCCCATCTCCAAATGAAGGTGTCAATTAGTGACGAGGCCCCCCCACTCCCCCCCCCCCCCCCCCCCCCCCCCAAAAAAAAACAAACAAAACACACAAACAAGACAATTAAGAGGAAGAACTTAAAAAGAGGAGAAATCTAACATAGTAGGAACAATCTCAAGAGACAAAGATCTATCGAAGAAGTGTGTGTGTGTGTGTGTGAGAGAGAGAGAGAGAGAGAGAGAGAGCGCACAATTTTAATGTAAGGAACAATCAAGGGACATCAATCAAAATAAAGTGCAGGAACTGCTATTCTTGAGAGCCCGCAAAAAAAACGCCCTAGCCTGAGCTAACGAGAGTTACTGGTCATGAAAAGGTTCCGACGATGTGATGTCTTTATGATGCTTCCGAGGGGCAAGACACAGGCTCTGCAAGAAAGCTTTGATGAGAGAATGGGGTTTTCGTCGGTCGCGGCGCAGTTCGGGACGTGGTGATGGATTAGCACTACCGTCCGCCGCAGCGGCTACTGCCGGCCGGGAGCTGCAGATTTCATGATGATGATGAGGACCTTCTAACTTCTGTGGTTCATCGAGAACCATCCTGGAGCTGAACTTGCGTGCCACATAGAACGGTACCATGCGATAGCCATATCCACCACCTCCTCTTACAAGTTGTTGGCTGCTTGACGATGAGCGAATCGAATCCTGGGGCTCCTGCATCTTCATGACCTGCACCTCCCGGCCGCCCTCCCCTTCAGTCCCCACATCATCCTCCTCTATCTCTGCGTTACTCTCCATCTCTACTCTTCAACACAAAACTCTTGCTCCTTTTGCCCTCACACATTTATCCCAATTTTCTCATTGAGTTCCGCAATCTTTTACCCGGCTCTATAAAAACTAATGCTTTCCACGTGTCGACGTTTTTGCTTTTTGCTTTTTACTTTTTGCAACTCGCATTAGGCCTTTTGTTGCTGGTTACCATTTCTTTTTCCTTTTGCATTCCGAAGATTGTTTATTTTTGCGAAGGTTACTACCGACATCAAGTGTAATCTCTCTCTCTCTCTCTCTCTCTCTCTCTCTCACACACACACACACACACACACACATTCTCATAATAACCTTTTAACAAACTTAGAATATAGCTTTATAACTTTCTACCTACTCTCATTAAACTGAGATATCATCTTATCTTATCTTATATCTATATTAAAAATAGAAGGTCAACCTCCACGTGGCTACAAATGCCCGTCTCTTGCAGTTACAAGGTGCTCAGCCGCCGACGTGGATCCCCCACCCTGTGGTGGCCAGCAGTCCACATGGAGGGGCCTCCAGCTTGAGCGAGTGTGAGTGGCAGGCGCAGCCCAAGAGTGGCAGGCGCTTGCCTTGGGTTGCGGGCAAGAAGAACAGCATGAGTGGGTAGTGCGCAAAGCGAGCCTGAGTGGGAAACTTACCTTGGGTTGCGGGTAAGAAAACCCTTGAGTTGCGGATCGGGCTCAAGAAGCCTTAAGAGGTTATATAAACCCACCACCTCTCACTTGAGGTTTCTTTACAGCCCAAACGACGCGCCGATGCCGAGAATGGTTGCCCGCAATGCGTCAGCTCTCTCTCTCTCTCTCTCTCTCTCTCTCTCTCTCTCTCTCTCTCTCTCTCTCAGGTAGCTATGTCGCAACCTAGGCCTGGAGAGACTTGCAGAAATATAGAATCCTCAAACCCGTTTTGTGTGTGTGTGTGTGTGTGTTTTTAGTGAGTTTCCTTCATCCGGCAGTTGTGCCCTGCACTCCGGGCGCATATTGATCAAAGAGGGGGGGGCCACAGCCGCACCCTACGAGAGCATGAAGGTGGCGCACAGCAGGACCCTCTCGAAGGGCAGAGAGAGAGAGAGAGAGAAAGAGAGGGTGGCGCATGCAGTTTCACACCGCATGGAGCAGGAGGCCAAGGCGGTCCAGCCGGCCCTGTTGTTGCTACCGCCTCACTCAATCCCAACTCCTACCCTCTGCAAGTGAGCTGCCAGCGTTAATGGAGGAGGGGGCCACAGCCGCACCCTGCAAGTGAGCTGCCAGCGTTAATGGAGGAGGGGGCCACAGCCGCACCCTGCAAGTGAGCTGCGAGCGTTAATGGAGGAGGGGGCCATAGCTGCACCCTGCGAGAGCATGAGGGTGGCGCACAGCAGGACCCTCTGGAAGGGCAAAGAGAGAGAGAGAGAGAGAGAGAGAGAGAGAGAGAGAGAGAGAGAGAGAGAGAGAGAGCATGGAGGAGGAGGCCAGGGCGGTCCTGCATGGGCCACAGCAGCTGCACCCTGCAATAGCATGAGGGTGGCGCACAGCTCCAAGGGCATGAGAGAGAGAGAGAGAGAGAGAGAGAGAGAGAGAGAGAGAGAGAGAGAGCATGGGCGCATAGCAGGACCAGTGCTCAAATTTTTTTTTTTGAAAAATTTGGCAAGCCTACATCTGTGAAACAACAGAGGTAAATTGACAAAATTTGAAGGTTTTTACACCAAAAATTACACTTTTTCTTTCAAAATTTTGTAGGTTTTCTTGCTTTTAAATATAAAATTTGGAGGTAAATTTTAAAATTTGTAGGTGGGATTACACTAAACCTAGGTTTTTTCCGAGCACTGAGCTGCAGGACCCTCTCGAAGAGCATGCTATAGAGAGAGAGAGAGACACACACACACACTTGATTCAAACCAAATCATGTATGCTCTGGCCAGTGTGCCCTGTGACCATGATGACATTGAGCACTGCACGAGAGAGAGAGAGAGAGAGAGGCCGCCGGAGGCGGCCGGCCATACTAGTGTTGTAAAGATTCATTGATTAGTACTGCACCATTAAAATCTACCTACATGCAAAGCATTGCCTACCATGTGTTGATTTTCATGTCATGTTTTATCCACACATATCATTTTCATTCTCATAAACACACACACATAGATGCATGCTTATATAAGGACATTCTCAATAGAAATGTTGGTGACACTAGCTTGCTCACGAATACTAGTTAACATTCTCGGATAGTTGTTACTTGGGTATATTTGAGGGAAAGTCATAGGAGGTTGCTCGTCGCAATGAATATATATGATCAAAAGTATTTAGGATTAAACGAGTGTACCATTTACAATGGATACCATAAATTTACCCTCTATCTTACACCTCAAGCATTGAGTTGCATGCTTATTCTGCACATTTAGAAAAAAAAAGGAAATATTCAATGGACAAAAGTAGTGGATGCCATGTATATTGTATGAGAGATGACGTAAATACTTATTCTATTGTTGGTACAAGTGCTCCTCTCGTTAGTGAAGAGAGTATATAGGCAAGCTCATGGAGAATGATCATGGTTTTATAATAGTTTTTGAAATGCATGTTATATACTTAAAGATTACTTATTTTTATAGGACTTGTTATACTAAAACGTAGTGTTTGAAGGATTTATGAACCTGTGCAATATATGCATGGCAAGAATGTTTTTGGTAATGTGCTAGCATGAAATCTCATATGAAGATCTGTTATAAGATGGCATATTTTGAATTTTTGAAAAAACGTCTCAAGAATAGACAAGATGTTGCCATATTTTATATCATATATGTGGTCATTGCATATATATCCTAAGATATAAAGGAATGGTTTCTGTGCGATTCTAGGGGCGATGCCCCTCGTAGAGTGGAGTGCTACACTAACACGACGAGAGAGGAATGACGAAAAGAGAGAAGAACGAAACAGTCACTTGGTGCAATCTCCTCCCATGCAAGAGTGAGCATTTTTCTCTTGCACATTTTTATAATTTATACATTTCTTGAATGTTCAAATTGAATACATACTTGCCATCCGAACATAAATAGATATAGCTCATAAAGAGCACTTAAATAATAAAATGTCCATAAATGTGATATCCTTTCGCATAAGCTATACATTGAGCAATATTTTGCCACATGTCAACTATTGTCAACATATATTTATCAATTTTTATTACATACCTCTCCATTAGAAAGCAAATATCCTCAATTTCTAAGTTACCTGCAAACCATACTTGTCAAAAATAGTTAAATATGTAACATTTAATGGTCTAGTAACTTGTGTGTAGCCGAAAATAACATAGACATAGTGAGAATTTCATTAAGAATAGATTCCTAATGAGCATAGCAAGAGTGCTTGGTTGGAGAGAGCAATGAAAGCATAACACCTCGTTATATAGGCATGAGCAGTATTTCAAAAAGAGAGAGAAACTAAGCTATTGACAACAGTTGAGGACCCAATTTACATGGAACCGGTGTCCCCTCCAAAAGGCTTTGTTTTATAGGTTTCCCCATCAAGGGAGACATTTTACAACACAATAATTTGTGTTCCTTCAATAACTTACGAGTGCAATGAAGATGGAAGCTTCAAGCACCAAGCTTACACGTGAAAAACACCACGTCAATTCCCTCACGGTCTCAGACCCAAGACCTCACAAGTAGATCTAGAGGAAGAAGAAGTATTCGTACGAGAAAGAACTATTTCTCCTCACATAATCACTCTTAATAGCTTAGCATAGCTTAGTAATTAGCATCGTAGAGGAGATTAGCATGCATTGGACATTGGCTCTTGGTTGGATTTGCATCACAAATCCAAGAGTTGTTGGTGTAGGCCTTCCTTCTCACAAGCTTGGAGTAGATGATCAGCTTTCCATTAAAGCTTGAGAAGGAGATAGTCTTCTTTACTTCACACATAAGCTTGTGTGAGTGTGTGTGCCACAATGCCTTGCAAAAATCAGTCCCCCTCTTTCTCACTTGGTCGACCCCTCTTGCTATTTCCTCTTGTTGCCCGTCATTGGCTCATGCCAAGCTTAGCCAATAGGAAATAAGAGGTCAAATGGAGAGCCTTGTGACAAGTGTCCCTCTTTCCTCTTTAGTGGGAGCTTAGCTAATTCAAATATTACATTTAAATCCCCATTGGACCTTTTTCCCTTCTGGCCAATAGGAATTAACACTACAAGAGGTACTTAATATTAGCGACGCTCGCAGTGCGACACTCAAATGTGAAAACCCACGACGTCGCTATAGGCGTCGCTATGGGCATCGCTAAGTTATAAGTAACTTAGCAATGCCCATAGCGACGCCTATAGCGACGCCGACAGGGGTAAAAGAATAACCGAGAGCGTCCGAAAACTCAGATCTCAGATCTGAGTTTTTGGCGCGCGCTCAAGCAAGCAAAGGTAACCCGCGCTCTCCCTCTCTCTCTCCTTCTTCTCCACACACACACACACACACACACACACACACACACACACACACACACTTTGTCACAGCAAGCTAACCATCGCTACACACACATACACACACACACACACTCACTTGGTAAAACTGAGTTGCTACCCTCTGCTGTACAATTGCTGGTGAAGTTAGTGCTTTTTACCAACTTTTGGGGCTACCCTATGGATACTACCCCCTAATCTATCTCTTAACTACAAACCTAGACTTTGGCCTCTTGAGTATTTGGGCAGCTTTCGAGTTCATTGACTCTGCTTGGTTTTCATCAAACTGTCGCGGCTCTCATACTACATCGCGGCCCCGGATCTCTTTGGGGATTGCCTTTGTTGCGGTATCTTGCATTCGCTCGGGCTCTAGACGAGGCTGCTATCACATTAAAGAGTGCATTATGTGATCCTCCTTGGTGCTTCAAGACCATATATAAAGAGGTGAGAGATCTTCTGCTCCCTCACTTAGACTTTGTTGTTTTTTCTTGGGAAAGAGTGAGAGGAAGGAATGGTGCTTGATCTGTTGATTCATCTCTTGAAAACATAGTATTGAACACCGGCGCCTCATAGGTTAGGACTGTTTTGAATCTGATGCCCCTTTTTTAAGTTGCAATACTAGTAGATGACATCGAATCTTTCATATGGTTATTATCTTGGTGTTTTGACACTGATGGGGAATACAAAGGCTGACTGCCTGGTGAGGTGCTAGTTATCCATGCTTTTTTCTAAGTAATGGAAGGAGGGTTATTGGTTATACTACCATCCTTTGATGCCTGCAGTTGGTGATGTTACATTAAAAAAAAATGAGGGAGAGCTTTTACTTGGCCTAATCCAGCTGGTTATACATAGTCTCTACATCTTCATGCTTAATCTTTGGTATGTTTGAATAAGTAGCAGAGTCTGGTTCTCCCATTTAACAAAGTTGGGCTAATTTAACTCGTCTTTACAAATGGGGCCTTCTTCTTTTTTCTTGGTACTGACTGCATACATTCACGCTAGTTTTCTGATTGCTACTCTATAAGAATATAACATCTAACTTATCATATATATACTTTTTGGATTTGTTTACAATCAGATGGTGAGTGTAAAGGCTAAAACCCTTTACAATCAGATGGTGCTGGTTATGCATAAATTTTTTGGTTACTAGAGTACTGTCATATTCTGATAGTTATAATTGTAGCAATCATTGGATGTTTACCTATCTTGGCTTTTGGGAAACTATCATGAGTATGCTTCTACTCACTAGCTCATATAACTGGCTGAGATAACTGATCTTTTCAGGGGGGGATTTCTTTCTTTCTTACATAGCATTGATTACCTATACTCACCTTAGGATTTTTTTTCTTGAATTAAGAATGACATCAGTGAGTTAAGGGAGCAGCAAAATGATACACTAGTTTTGGTTATACTGTCTTTACTGCCTTTTTTATGTTACACTCTCAAAAAAAAGGGGGGGAGCTTATACTTGGCTTGATCTAGTTGGTTAGACTTTACATCTTCAGGCTTAATCTAAGGAACACTGCAAAGTGGTATACTGGTTTTGTTGCCATTTTCTTGTTCAGTTTTGTTCACATCAGCATACATGATGTTGTTTGGCTTCTTTACCTAGTATTGACTGATCCTCTGCTACTGTGCTAGAGTATGACATCAAATACTATTTACAAACAACCAGATGGTGAGAATCAGGGTTGTTTGCCTGATGGTGGTGCTGGCTATGCATAATCTTTCTGGTTACAAAAATGTTGCCATATTCTAATAACAAAATCTCAAAAAATAGAGATCTGGCCTACTCCTTGCTTGCTACAGATGATTAACCCAACTAAATGTTATTCTAAATTTTGGCAGTTACTCAAACTTACTTTATGGTTGTTTTTTTTGCATACCTCATCCTACTTAGATCAACTGCGCTATTGTTGACTGGTGTATTTACTAGCTTTTGTTGGTTAGAAGGAATGATTACCAAGATTGCTATAACACAACCTAGTTCTAATTGATTCGACTGATAATACTAGATACATGAGTTTTTTTCTAAAGATGTTGAATATCTGCTAGCTTTGGATGGCTTTGCTGACTGTTTTGATAACCTCAACCTAAAACAAAGGTATAACGGATACCTTGATTGCTTTGATTTATGGCAGAAGTCAAAACAAATGGAACAACTCTAGCAGGAATATGATGCTAAAAAAATATTTGGTACTTTATTATATAGGATAGTAGCTGGTCTAATAATTTTTAAGTTTAAAGAGGTTTAGCTTGCTGCAGTCCGACTTTGGAAGCATTTGATAATGAAATTGGGATAGTTTTTGATACCTTTGTACTAATTCCCTTGGAATGATACTTCATTCTTATTGTATTATACATTTTTGATTCAAAGACTAAATTGTTTTTGTACTTATCTTTGCCTTGACATCTTTAGCCAGTTGTCTTTTTTGAACATCTTGTTCAATTGGTGTGTTATTTATTTATTTAGTTTAACAGCTACACACACACACATTGTGTTTTTGAGAGAGAGAGAGAGAGAGAGAGAGAGAGAGAGAGAGAGAGAGAGAGAGAGAGAGAGAGAGCACATGCATAAACAAAAAACTCACACACACATGCATAAACAAAGAATGCATACACACACATTGAGAGAGAGAGAGAGAGAGAGAGAGAGAGAGAGAGAGAGAGAGAGAGAGAGAGAGAGAGAGAGAGAGTTGAACTGAAGACCTGTTATTCAAGAGGGAAATGACAAAACCAATCTATCACACTTGGGTGATAGAAAGGTTATACCATTTTCCTCCTTTTATTGGCGTGCACACACACCCACATACACACACCCGAGAAGAAGAGAGTTTAATTTCACGTCGTAGGAAACTAATTCAAGAGACCTTAAAGATCTAGCCAACGAGGAGTTGAACTCAAGACCTGTTATTCAAGAGCGAAATGGCATAACCAATCTACCACACTTGGGTGATAGAAAGGTTATACCATTTTCCTCTTTTTATTGGAACACACCCACACCCACACACACACGAGAAAAAGAGATTTTTAACGTCGTAGGAAACTATCCCAAGAGTCGTTAAAGATTAGATTAGATGCAGACTTACGTTAGATTATATTTAGGTTTATTTAAGTTAGATTAGATTAGATTTAGGTTTATTTTTAGTTAGATTTATATTAGATTAGATCTAGGTTTATTTTGAGTTTAAGATTAAATTAGATCTAGATTTATGTTTGATGGACTAGCTTTTTTTAGATTTAGGTTATATTTGAGTGCATGTCAATGAAGGTGCGCTCATTATGGTAAGTAAAAAACACTTACACATATGAAAAACACTGAAAAAGACTCCATTTTCCTACATGAGAAAATTTCCTACACTCAGTCCATGCGGACCAGCAATTCCACCTGCATGTTCGACTATTGTTACCATACAATAAGCCGTCATGATTAGCCAATGGAAGAGCAAATTGAGCCTACACATAAATTAGTGATGCAAGATGACGATTCCAAGGGTCACACACACACACACACACACACACCAAAACCGTCAAATCTAGCGTAAGAATTAAGTGCTTTGAGCAGGCATCAGCTACATTGCAAGAATGGCGTACCTGCATGCTACAGACAAAGATCTACTGTGAGAAGCTGTTAAGATGCTGTGAAATGCTACAGCTAGAGAAGAGGCAAAGGGGTTTTGTCCACTACATGCACTATCATGTAGACGTGCGTGTGTAGATTTATTGTACCCACAAACATAGGCATTGACCAATAAAGACGAGATTATAACCCGGTGGTTCTGATCTCCATGCACCTCACGACCAAGGTGTGCGCGGATTGCACGTGACTAGAGAATGTGAGGTAGTTTACAGTGTGAACAAACAGAGAGAGAGAGAGAGAGAGAGAGAGAGAGAGAGAGAGAGAGAGAGAGAGAGAGAGAGAGAGAGAGAGAGAGAGAGAGAGAGAGAGAGAGAGAGAGAGAGAGAGAGAGAGAGAGAGAGAGAGAGAGAGATAAGATGAAGAATGCCAATAGAAGATTAAATTTGTTGTCCACGTTATAAGGTTTTTACCCTCATTATGAGTAGTGACGAGGATGTGGGGCCATCCAACCGAAACACCTATCTCTCAATGAGGATCTTATGTCCTTGTAATCAATGCAAGCATGCTGTGCGATGGACAAGACGCATTTCTTTGCAGCACGTTCACGAATTTGGCTAGTTCAATCCATCTATTATAGATCGATTTGTTGCCAATTTTAACTCGTCGGACTCTGACGCTGGCCAATAGGCAGCAATCTTGCAGCCCAATAGACGTGTTCGCAGGCGCTTTGGTCAAGCAGCATATGTGAGGCCACAAGATGTAGCCTCTGACAGCTCGGGGGATGATCATGCAGACCACATTTTCAACGAGGCAATGTTTGAGTCCGAGATTGATGAAATGATCGAGACGATCATGGATTCAGAAAGGCTTATCTATGATGATATGATAAGTGAAGCCGATACACCATTGGATAATGGAGCACGTGTGTCTAGATTGAAGGCGCTCTTGGTTCTTCTCAACATACAGGCAAAGTTTGGATGGAGTGACAATAGCGTCACAACACTTTTCGAGTGATCTATTACAATTAGTTTACTTCAATAAAAAACTCTAGATGTATAATGATCTGATAGATTTTTACACAATTGTACCATATTTTTTCGTTGTGTAGATTGCTCGAAGAGCACATACTGTCAGCTGATAATGTGATGCCAGATTCTTGAGAGGAAGCAAGAAAGATTTTGCGAAACTTGGAGATGGATTAGAATTCGATCCACGCTTGTCCTAATGACTGCATTCTTTTCAGAGGGGAATACATAGACATAGAGAAGTGTCCGAATGTGATTCCGAGAGATATCGAGTAGATCTCCACGGAACAAAAATTCCGCAAAAGGTTTTGCGACATTTTCCTCTGCTTCCTCGCATCAAGCATTTCTTTGAATGTAATTCCATGGCCGCCCTAGCATCATGGCATGAGGAGAATAAATCTTCGGATGGTGTGCTACGGATTCCTATAGATTGCGCGGCCTGGAAACTTATAGATCATAAACATGGTTGGATTTTTCCAGGGAAGCTCGAAATTTGTGCTTAGGCTTGGCTATGGATGACATAAATCCATTTGGTCAAAGATCAACATCTTACAGTGCATGGCCCATTGTCATCGTCAACTACAACATTTCTTCGTGGTTGACTACGAAGAAGGGGCACCTATGGCTAAGTTTGATTGTGCCGGGGCGATATAAAGTGAAGAATATGGATGTGTATCTTTGTTCACTATTGGAAGAGCTACAACAATTGTGGATTGGCATAGAAGTGGTGGATATGAGCCGACACACAGGTTGACAGAATGCTTTGATCAGAGGCATTCTAACAGAATGGACTATCTTGGACTAACAGAATGCTCAAGTGATTTACACTCCTCACTCAAACACTGTATACATGCAAGGCTTCAAACAAGCGGTTACAGAGCATGTGTCACATGTGGACCTAGACTGAATGCACGTAGGGCGCCCTCATTGAAGAAGAAAATCTACGAAGGTCATCAAGCATGTCTTCCAGCGAATCATGTGTTGCGTGATGGCTTCTTGGGAAGAGAGACACCGAGGATGTCTGCACAAGCATGGTTAGAGCAGAAGAAGATGTGTGATGACAGATTGCCCCCAGGGATGAAGAGACTATCCCTATGGTACGAGTTACCATATTGGATGCGACTCATGATCAATCACTTGCTCGATCCAATGCACATATTCAAGAATGTGGGTAATCTACTATGGGTCCATCTGACCGGCAAGAAAGATACTTTGGGAGCCAGGGTTGACCCTTAGAAATGTGGATCGTATGGAGCAATATTGGCCGCAAACAGCGTCCGATGGATCGATAAAACTCTCTAAAGCACCATGGATTTTCACAGGAGCCCAAGAAAGCAAAGTAAAAGAGACCATTCGATCTTTGCGGACCCCCATTGGCGTAATGCACTCGCTCCGAACGTGTTTTACTAAAAAGGGAAAGCTTACCGGTTTGAAGTCACACGACTGGCATAAAATGTGTCAGGTATGTTCATAGTGGAATATACCATAATGGGAATTGTGTAACAAATTTGTGTGTGGACTTTAATATCATTGCTGCACGTGTTTTGCAGTTTATTTTACCGGTGGCCATTGAGGGATGTTTTTCTCTTGACGCCCGTAACACAATCTACAAAATTACGAAGTTGGTGCAATGGATCTCACAAAAGGACATCAACGTAGACTCCATACCATTCACCAAACTAAACGCTGCGGAGGTTGTGTGCATGTTTGAGAAACATTTTCCTACTACCATGCTAACCATTCAGGTGCATCTTCTTGTTCACATAGTTGATGAGGTGGAAATAGCTGGCATAGTACATTCCAGATGGATGTTCTTTTTAGAACGTTTCATGAAAACGCTCAAGAGATATGTGCATCAGAAGGCACGTTCGGAGGGTAGCATGGCAGAAGGTTGGTTGTATCAGAGTCCCTAGTGTACATTGGAGAGTGGCTAGACGGATTTGATAAATCCCGGGACACGCTATGGCAAACCATAGATGATGAGCGCATATCTGGGATTGTCATGTGCAATCTCGTTGTTTAGAAGAAGATGACGGAAGATCTAGAGGCTAAAATCAATCGATTTTTCATGCTTCACAATCCAGTGATGCAAAAGTGGATTGTGTAACCATCTTAATCTCATGCCCCTCCATTGCACGTATGTGCGACAAAGGGCACGAATGCAAGAGAGACAAAGGGCATGAATCAATTGGTAACCATCTTAAGCTCATGCCCCTCGATTGCAAGGATGCAAAGCAAGAGCGACAAAGGGCCCCAATAAATTGGTTGTGCAACCATCTTAAGCTCATGCCCCTCATAGTGCACGGATGTATGAAGGATACCATGTGCCAATCACAGTGCCATCAATGGAGGAGATCAAAGAAGATGCTCAGTCAGAAGCCGCTAAGGTGGTGCTAGACGAGCATCAAGCTGCTACTCTCTATGCGGTGCATGCAGAGGATCTACAAAATTAAACGGAGGACATCTGTCTAAACGGAGAGCTCTATATAGATAAAGGAAGTTATGCTAAGCTATGCAAGGATGAGAGAGAGACCTCTTAAAGCCATAAATATTGTATTTAAACAATTTTGCTCCCTTTTATAAAAAATCTGGCTCTCTAAGTACCTTCCATGTTGTATAACGCTCTTTTGATTTTGCGCTCACATCCTGGGCAATCCATGGCCACATGCAGATCCACCACCTAGTTTTTCGACTACAAGATTTGATTGTGTGCTCTCTCTCTCTCTCTCTCTCTCTCTCTCTCTCTCTCTCTCTCTCTCTCTCTCTCTCTCTCTCTCTCTCTCTCTCTCTCTCTCTTTCGATTGAAAATTCTGAGTTATCGACTTGCCTCTTCCATCACTCAAGTTGAATAGAAGAAGAACGAGTTCTGTTGCTGCTAGCCTTTGAACATTCCAAAGCTACAAGCACCTTCAAGTTCTACGTCAAAAAAGAAAGAGATGGTTGGGATTCTTGTAGGATTCTCCGTTTTGAACAATTTTGCTTCGTTTTATAATATATATTGTATTCACGTGGCTTTTTGTCCATTTCTGTTTATATGCGTCATTGCGTCATTGTATTTAATGGTCTTTGCATCCACTCGAGGTACGTATGCTTTTGGTATGTTCTCACAAGCAGGGACGACGAGCACTCCGCTCCGAGTGGGACGGACACTGAAGCTGCAATCACGAAGGGAGTGATCTATCTTTGCTCATAGATGTAGCTCGTCCCACCGCTAGATCTAATTGATCGGGTGAAAGAGACGCTAAGAAGCACTACTACTGCTTACTTAGCGTCTCTTTCACCCTATCAACTAGATTTAGTGGTGAAAGAGACGCTAAGAAGCACTACTACTACTTCTTAGCGTCTCTTTTCCCACTCCCCCCCCGGCCAGGCGAAAACTTTGAGCACTCACCCCCTACCCCTCTCTCGTGCTCCCTCTGTTGAGCCGCATGGAAACCCCCCCCCCCCCCCCCTTTTGGCCCGCTAATATTCTTTCCCCGACCCCTCCCCACTCTTCCCCACCCGCTCCCCTCACCCTCCCCTCGGCCTCATTCCCTCTCCCCTGGCCCGCTAATATATTCCCTCACTCCCACCCATTGACTTGCTCCCCTCCTCTCGTCCTTAAGCTCCCATGCAAGACAGTAGACACTATTCCCTCTCCCTCTCACCCACACATCTCCCCTACCCCACTCCATTGCCAACCCCCCCCCTTCCTTCACTGTCTTGTCCGGCGGCCCACAAGGCGCGGCCCTGATCCCTCTCTCTCTCCTCTCTCTCTCTCCCTCTCTCTCTCTCTCTCTCTCTCTCTCTCTCTCTCTCTCTCTCTCTCTCTCTCTCTCTCTCTCACGAGCTGGTGGAGGCGCATGAAATACACTCTCTCTATCTCTCTTATCCACACACCCTGTCCCTCCCTCTCCCTCACAATATCTCTCTCTCAGCCCGACGCTCTCCCTCTCTCTCCCTCTTGGGCGCTCAGGCCGCGTAGTCCAATCTCTGTCTCTCTCCTTCTCACGGACAGGAGGAGTAGAACCTCTCTCTCTCTCTCTCTCTCTCTCTCTCTCTCTCTCTCTCTCTCTCTCTCTCTCTCTCTCTCTCTCTCTCTCTCTCTCTCTCTCTCTCTCTCTCTCTCTCTCTCTCTCAACACACACACACACACCATCACTCTCCCCCTTGTGGCGCTGTGCACGATCCCACAACAGTAAGCTTTCTCTCTCCCACTTGGGTGCTCAGGCCGCAGCAGACCGTCACACACACACACACACACACACACACACGCACACACACCATACCCACACACACGCACACACACACACACATACACTACACGCAGTCACACTCTCTCTCTACCCCATCTTCCCCCCTTATCCGCCTCGCGTAGTTTTAGCAGGCAGTTGGCCGTCAACCATCAATGGAAAAAATAAAAAAAATAAAATAAAAATAATATATATATATATTGTATATATATAAGCCCTTCACACGCACGTTTACGCGCACACACATACATATACATACACACACATCTGCCCTCATGCACCAATACATACACACACACACACACACACATATACGCACCACACCACAAATACAAAAAAAACAAAGGTTATGAGTATGACATTGACGAATAAAGAAGAAGGATCCAAAGCACGCGCCGCCAACAACAAAAAGAGAAAATGCGCCGAAGGCATGCCCCAGCCGACTCTGAAAAGAAGTACGCTCAACATCAACGCACCGGCAACACACCATTCGCCGGCAACATACAACCACGACGCCATTCCAGTAATTTATAGGTTATTTTCATCATTATATTCATTTTTCACCCGAGCCATTGTAAATTTCCATTTTTGTAAATATCCTCTCTCTAGGTGATGGTCACAAAGGCCCACCTAGAGATTCCCATCTTTTAATAGCCTCCCAAAACAAAGCAAGGGTCAACCACACCGGGCCCACCACTTGCTTTGTCTCCCCGATTAAGCTTACCGTAACCGCACTGGGATAACCATAATCCAAGCAGCCAACACCTATAAATTGGCACTGAGAGGTCACTATCTGGGGGGGAAACTCATAAGGAGCCAAGCATTTGGTAGAGTGTAGTGGGAAGGATTGACACCATCACCATCACGGGAAGGGGGATTTGTGTGTTGGGTTTGCCTTGGGAATGCACCATGTGAAGGGAACCACATCCATCTCTCAACTCCAATGGTCGATGCACACACGTATACACGCTCTTGGTAGTAAGTATTCACAATCATTGAGTCGTCTTAGAGAACGCACCAAGTAGGTTGCACCACCTCCTCTCCCTATCTCTCTACCACCACGGCATGCCACTTTGTAAATGTTTCATAAATAATTCACCCTCACACCCCCGAGGTTTTTCATCATTTGCAAATCTCTCTCTCTCTCTCTCTCTCTCTCTCTCTCTCTCTCTCTCTCTCTCTCTCTCTCTCTCTCTCTCTCTCTCTCTTGGTGTGTAAGTTTGCGGTGTTCATATCATCGTAATTTGCGTCCTAGCCGCTCAAAGCTAGGTGGTGCCCCCTGTTTACTTTACCATGGCAAACTCGAGGCATGCCATTCGGCCCCCGGCGTCTTAGAGGCCGTCGAGGTTCGGGGCCTGGTTTGCGTCCGTCATTTGGTGCCCCCATGGAGGAGGGATTTTCTAAGACCCCTTAAGGGCTGCTTTTTGAAAGAGGTTTGGTGAAGGCACAATCTCGGAGAAGCTATGGCAGCTACTAACAGAATTAAAGCAGGGAGGCCTGCTGGAGTATGCCACCGACGAGTCAAAATTTGTGGACTTATGGGAGAGATGGGTTGCCTCACTGGAGGAGGGTGAAGGAGCGCCTAATTTCCTAAAGAAGGACCGTTTCATTGCTGGTCTATGGTCTCCGCTTAGAGAGAAGGTGAAGGGAAGGTTTCCTGCAACATATGAGTTGGCAGTCGAAGTAGCCCTCCTTAAAGACAAGAAGTTGCGCATGCAAGCAAGAGTAAACGAGTCAGAGGAAACAAGCTCGGCCCAACCAACCCGAGTGGCTGCAACAACCAATCATAGAGTCGAACCGCAGGAGGCATCAGAAGAGCAGCAAGACTTGCTGAGTCGCATCACCACCCAACTAGAGAGTTTATATGTGCATCTGGTGCAGTAAGGGCATGTATCTGACAAAAACCCAGAACAAGGAAGGGGACAACGAAGGCAGAACCTAGAGTACCACTGTTACAACTACGGGGAGGATGGCCATGGAATGTACTACTACCCACACCCGAGGAGGTAGAGTTTCAATAGAGGGGGGAGACAGAATCAGATCTCTCCGCCAAGAGCAAGACCACCACCACCTAGGCAGCCAGGACCAATCCCACCGGTCCAAATCGTTTGACCACCTGTACAATAGCAACCACCACCCCAACCTCTCATTCCGCCACTACCCCCACCACCTGCTGTGAACCAAGCGGTGAGTGTTATTAGCTTTGAGGCTAAAGGGAAGGCGAAGGTAGAAGAATCAGCTCGAGAGAAGCACAAAGGAAAAGCGAAGGTAGAAGAAGTGGATGCTATGGGAGTGAAGCGTGCAAGGCACGAGGAGGAATCTCAAAGAGAAGAGAAGATGAAAGGAAAGGCCGAGTGTAGCAAGCAAGCAGCTAAACTGCGACGAAAAATAGACATCATGGACTTCTCACTAGGTGAGTATGCAAAACTCTATGACTTAGTTCAGGATGTGTTAATGCAGGGCCCTAAGATAACTTGGCCCCAATTACTCCACCTTGCACCCAGAATGAGGAGGCAGTGGACGGAAATGGTAAGTACTAGGAAATCAAGACCCAGGATAATGCCACACAAAGGGGAGGGCTACCCCATCATTCTTGGGAGGCCTTGGCTTATGGCTATGGAAGCTAAAGAAGACTAGAGCACCGGGATGATCCAGATGAAGGATGCTAAAGGGAAGTCCATATTCTACGACATGAGGATTGGAAAGCCGCGCAACATGATCTTGGAGGCTTCAGAAGACGAGTCCACCAGCGACTACTCGTCTACCTCAGGAGAAGAGACGACCACCACCGATGGAAGTGACAGTAGCATCGAAGTAATGGGAGTCATTCTTAAAGACCCAAACAGATTAACACAATCTGAAACAACCTCGACAAACCAAGAGGGATCATCAGGTATGCAGTCCTTGGAGGATGCAGGTAAGCTACAAAAAATGCTTTCAAATGAGTTAACGAATGAAGAAAGAAAGGAGTACGTCTCCATGCTAGGTAACTTCACTACTTTGTTCATTGATGGCTATGATAAGATCACAGGAATTACAGTAGTGCAACACCACATAAAACTCAAGGAAGGGAGTAAACCAGTAGTACAGAAGCTCAGAAGACTTGGAGTAATCCAACAAGAGGCACTACTTAAAGAAGTGAGAAGTTTACTACAAGCAGGTTTCATCTACCCTGTCGAAGACTTAGAATGGGTCTCCCCAGTAGTAGTCACACCAAAAAAAAATGGTAAGTGGAGAGTCTGTGTGGATTATAAACCTCTCAATGCAGCCACGAAGAGGGATCACTTTCCCATCCCATTCCTGGATGAAATACTCAATGAGGTGGCAGGTTACGAATGATACACAGTGTGCGACAGCTACTCACGATACTTCCAGATTAGCATTGCGGAGGAAGAACAGAAGAAGACAACCTTCATCACACCTTGGGGATGTTTTTCCTACAGAGTAATGCTGTTTGGCCTCACTAACGCCCCGACCACGTTTCAACGCTATGTGACTTTTGTTTTCCAACCCTACTTTGGAACATCAATACGGGTTTTCATAGATGATTTTTGCATTTATAGCTCACGAGCCCTTCATATAAGCAAAGTCTATGATGGCTTAACCAGGCTGCAAATCTTGGGTGGCCAACTCAACGTGGACAAGTGTCACATTGGTGAGAGCAAAGTCATTCTCCTTGGTCATGTAATTTCAGCAAAACGAATCGAGGATGACCCGAGCAAGATTCAAGCTCTGGTATCTTTATCGTCACCCACCACCGCCAAGCAGCTGGTTTCTTTCCTTCAGAAGGTAAGATACTTAAGCAGGTTCATTCACCTGCTATCTCAAGTGGTCCTTCCCCTACAGCAACTCACCCAAAGGGATGTCTTCTCATGGAGTGAAGAGAACGAGCAGCAGTTTACTAAGGTGAAGCAAATCCTAGCTAAGCTTCCCACTATTTCACCTCCTAAGTGGGACAAGCCATTTTATGTGAACCCTAGTGTGGGAAATGATACACTCGGAGCAGTACTAATGCAAAAGGACCCCAAAACTTCTTTCATGCGCCCTATTTACTTCTCTATTCGGGTCATGACCCTGTCAGAAAAAGGATTTACTGAAGTAGAACACATGGTTCTGGCACTAATGTTTGCTACCACAAAGTTCCGCTCCTATCTCCTGCCTAGAACCTTTGTAATCCTGACAATGGAGGAGGTCTTCCCATATGTAATGCGACACATGGATGTCTCATCTAAGATCTCAAAGTGGTTAATTAGACTACAAGAGTTTGACTACACCATGCAAGTAGAAAACTCCACCAGGGCTATTTTAGCGGGAATTCTCACTCATCGCCATTATGAGAAGAAGCTGAAGGTCAACACGGAAGCAAAGGAAGAAACACCAATGATAGAAAATCCTAGGCTAGAGAGAGCTCACTCTCTTTTCTTTGACGGAGCATACAAGAGGACAATGGATCAGTCTGCAGCAGGCATGGTCATTTTCAATAAACAGCAAGAAAGAGTATTCTCCATGGGGCAGTTATTACACTCCCACTCCAACAATGAAGCAGAATATGCAGCCCTAATTTATTCGCTTACCCACGGCATTTGCACCGAAGACCACTAGTGAAGGTGATCAAAGGTCATCACAGGAACGTCGCATCGCTTGTGAGACCAATGTTGACATTTGGGTGGATAGCCATTTGTACCCTTACGATCCTATAAGCCGCTTCCATCCACCGTTTAATAGCCTTTCCACATTTCTTCAATTTCTTGGGAGGGGAGAAGCAGGTTTGTTAGGCTATTGCAAGCGATTGTGTATGGGTGCAGGTGCTTCTTTGCATATGTGGATGCACGAATGTCAAGCTCTTCACCTCAAGACAACGGCATTACAAGAGAGTGTTGCCTCTTCAGAGAGGGTAGTTAAAACTCTTGAACAACAAATGCAAGAAAAGGAGTCCCACATCCAAAAGCTTACCAACACCATCACATACTTGAAAGAAACACCTCTTGGTGCAAGGGAACGCAAACGCACGTATTCATCCATTGAAACTCTTGCACATTCGGGAGGAGCACGCAAACGACGAGTTACAGCCACAAGGTGATTTGGTCTTTACTTGCATGATGCATTCTTACTTCACACTATTTTCTAACATTTATGTTTATTTGTTGCTAGAAACTTCATCTAGGAGGCATGCAGTGGAACAAGCCAAGATGATCGAGTCAACCTTCTCACTAGTTGTCTCAATACCCAGGACGTGATTTCTATCTTACAATCACCTGGAGGTAAGCACAATAAGGATGCAGTCACCAAGGACCTTATGCGTAAATTAAGAAATTTGGTTAGTGATGATGATGTTCAACAAGCTTGTGATGAGGCTAGAATCAGCACCAAAGCATATCAGGCTATTTTCCAACTCCTAAAGGATGCCCTCAAAGAACATGGCATTGTGGAAAACCTATTTCCCGTTCCTCACAAGGTCAAGCTCGCAAAGAAGGACAAAAACTAAGATGTGTTCTCCTGCATTGGGACATACCTACACATTGAGGACACAATGCCAACTTCCCGTTATGCTTCGTGTGCAACAAAGACAAGGGGAAAAGGTAAGAAACAATCCATAAGACCTTCGGAGAAGGGCTTTCCTTACACAATGTGGAACAATATTTTCATGGATCTTAGAAGGCTTCAAGAAGCCATGCTTAGATTTTACGAGTTACCTGAAGAAGGTGACACACTTTACTTTTTTCTTTGGTATTATTCTTATCATAGACTCTGAAGTTTAAGGTCTTAGCACAATTTATTTTGTAGTGCTTGGCACAAAAGTCGCTTTTGTGCTGAAACTCGATGAGTGTCAAATAGTGAAAGGCCGAAGGTTAGAGAGGCTAAGTGTCACTCTAATGAACGAGGCCCTTCTGCAAACCAAGCGAAGGGATTTAGTCGAGCCATCTCCCACCCCATCTTTTAGCGTGCAATCAGAGAAAGACATTTGGTGGTTGGGTGCTATTGAGGTGCCCAAGGAGACCAATGGAGTACTTTCATGGATTTTTGAGAGAACTCCATGGATCACAGAAGTAATACACTCCCAAATTGCAGGTCAGAAGTTGGAGATTGAGGGTTTTGGTAGTTATGATGTGGAGTGGCACTTAGGTGGGGATTTGAAGACCATAAAGTGTTTACTTGGCTGCAAACAAGGGGCTTCTTCTCTCATGCCTTGTCCATTTTGCACTCGAGGGTACAAACCTAATGGAAAAAAATCACATAAGAGCACTGCAAAGGCCCGATCCATGATTCCATGGCAAGGGCATGGAGAACAAGGGTTAGATTGTCGTGATGTCGGAGATAAAGGTAGAGAATGGGAAGCGTCTATTCTGAGATGTCCCATGCTCAATGCCCTAGACCGTGATCAAAAGGACCACGCTTGGAATCCAATCTTTCGATTTCCTCTATCAAATGTACATTTTTGTACATTACACGCATTCATGCTTATTTTTGATAGGCTATTGAAGCTTCACATTGACTATGCTTTCACGATGAAACCGTTGGAAAAGTCCCAGGAAGCGATCAAAAGAGTGGAGGTACTCTTGAATTCCATTGGCTGTCATGGTGGAAATGTGTCTATCGTTGCTGCAAAGAACACAGGGGAGGCCCATGAAATTGCTTAACAAGTGTCAATGAGTGGACAAAAAGCTAGACACTTTTTGAAGAAAGTTTCCCAAGGAAAGCCAAGTCGATATGATGCTCAAAACAGCTCCAACCAGCAGGCAGGTAACCTTTGGGAGCTTTGGAAGGAGTTATGCAAAGCTACTACCGACAATGATTCAAATGGCGAGCTTGCAAACAAGCGCAAGCAAGTTTGGGCACATTTTGATAAAATGGTCAAGCTTATGGGCCTTAACAGCACAATAGAAGAACAATGCCAATCATTTCAAGAAGCCTTGGCGGATTTTACCAAGGTCTTCACCCTTTCTTGGGGTGAAAATAATATTACACATTACATGGTAAGTCATTTTACATGGTGTATTCATTACAAGGGATTGTTTTTATTTAATAATGTGGATCTTTTACTCATGTGAACAGCATATATTGTTTGCGCATGGTGCATTTTTTATGCACAAGTATGGATCGTTTGAAATTTTTAGTACTCAAGGCATGGAGAAGTCCCATTATCGAGCAAGGGGAGTGTACTTCAAAAATATTCGACATGGTGGTGGAATGGTGCAATCCAATTATTTGGAGGAGATGTTCAATTGGTTTTTTCGCACAACATTTTCTCGTAAGCTCACAATGGAGCGTGCGCGACAATCCAAGATTGCTATTGAAGTGCGGAAATGGAGTCGTCAAGAGCATAGCAACAAGTGGCAAATGTCGCAAGGTCCTACCAAGCATGCTACATGGCGGCTATGCAGAGTGCGACAAGGATCAAAGTGGATACTGCGCGAGTCACTAAACGTGAATGCAGGGTCCAACTCTTAGCGACATGTTTATTTAAAAACTAATACTTTTTTTAAAAAAATTAGTGTGAACAAGGCCCTTTTTAAATGGGCCCTTATAAATATTGCATGCTCTCAGAAACCACTCATTTCTTAAGAACAGGTGAGGTGTTACCAACGAAATATCGCGCACCAAACAAACCGCGAAAGAGCATCCGCCTACCAACAAAAACACCCTCCAAGGATGTGAGAAGCCATCATGGCTTAAAAGCACAAGAAAACGGCCACGAACGCCTGGCCATTCCAGGAACTCATCTGGTAGTGGGCATGGTGGTAGGGCATGAGAGTCATCGAGGACTGTTGAATCTCCACCTCCTCAAGATATAACACCTAGAAGGAGAATGAAGCAACGTGCCCAACACTGGAGAGAGGAAGAGGGCCAGCAAACAACAGAGTCCGATAGGGAGCAGCCGTCGCGCCACCAATCACAAGCAGGAACATCCAGGACTTGGGTGGTCCATACAGACACTGAATCAGAGAGTGAGCCACCATGGCTGCGAGAAAAAATACCGCGCATACACCGGGTGGCCGTTGGGGGGAAGACATTGCGTGGAGGCCAGTGAGCTCTCCCCACACAACAAGATCGGCAGCCAAGGGAAGAGAAAGAATCAAAAGAGGCTGAAAAACTAGCCCCTAACCATGTAAACAGGCGCAAGTCTATGTATTTCAAGAAGCCTAAACACCGCCCGCCAGGAAATGTGCAAGTGCCCCCAAGACAACCGCAGCGGCGTCGAAAAATAGCAAGGGCATTTGCAGAAATCTGCCACTACCAGAAGACGACAGAGCTTTTGATTCGACGCGCCTCCTTTGATCGCATTGTGAAGGAGGTGCTTCAAAGCTATGGAAATCAATATAGAATGAAACCAATAGCGCTAGAGGCTATTCAAGAAACTGCAAAGGCCCACATCATTTTGGTGTTGGAAGATACCAACCTATGCACCATACATGCAAAGCGAGTGACAATACAGCCAAAAGATATGCAGCTTGCACGTCGACTGCGACGAGACTTCGAGCATTAGCCAAAGTTACCCCTTGTTTTGTATTCCACACCCTTATCTTTATAATGATTGAACTTTCCAATGACAATATGATCAACAGTTGTGTCTACTGTGCCTACTATCTTTGTAATGACTTTGTAATTTCAAGTTCTTTATGTAATTTCAGTCAATTTCAGTAAATTTGTGCTTTTTAAGCACCCTTGGGGGTAGATAAGCCTACAAGGGGCAAAAGAAAGCCTGGCCACAAGGGCGCGCAAGTGGCCCATCCAACAGTTTGGATGGGCCATTTGCGTGCCCTTGTGGCCAGGCTTTCTTTTGCCCCTTGTAGGCTTATCTACCCCCAAGGGTACTTAAAAAGCACAACTTTACCACAACCTATTGGTTTTGCAACATTATTTTACATGGATCCTTATGGACACCCTTTTTTGGCCATTTCAAGCTTTGAATTCCCTATAGGATATTAAAAAAAATAACAGATTGTGAAACCAAGTGTCTATGCAACATTAATTTGGATTTTTCAAATGTCCAATGTAATTGGACTTTTTGGTGCAGGGGTGTACTAGGTAGAGCTAAAACAGGTGATAGTGTGTTGGAAAATTCATTTCATAATTGATTTCACCTTTTCTAGTGTCCTTGAGTGTGAATATATGCTGGAATTTCCATAGAAAGGGTGCATCTAAATTAATGATGCAAAACCAATTCATTTCAATAAATTTGTGCTTTGTAAGTATCCTAGGGGGTAGATAAGCCTAAAAGGGGCAAAATAAAGCCTGGCCACAAGGGCGCGCAAATGGCCCATCCAAAACTGATGCATCGGCCATTTGCGCGCCCTTGTGGCCAGGATTTTTTTGGCCCTTGGTAGGCTTATAATCTACCCCCTAGGGAACATAAAATACCTAAATTTACTGAAATTGGCTGAAACTACATACAGAACTTGAAATTACAAAGTCACTTATTAAAACAATTTTCATATCACCAATTGAAACAATTTTCAAGATTGACAAATCACATTCAAAAGAATTTGCAAGATAGAGAGACAATTTCAAATATTTTTTATTACTTCCAAAACGGTGATTTTACATCATGTATCTGAGGAGTTCATAATTTTTTTGACCATTTCCTTGCGCCTATTTTGCGTGTAAGGCAACTCCCCAGTCAAGAGGGAGTGTGCTATGGCCTTTGGGTCAGTTGAGCCAATGGAAGCATGTATCCCTATCTGGGCAAGCACTTTACCACGAAAGCCAGTGCCAAATGATGTGCATACAAGGGATCTACGCACTAGGAACACTTGATGCGCAGTTTGAGCAATGGTGCTCAAACACAAAAACTTGCTCAAAGCTTTTAATGACCAAGTCATAAAATGGGCTTGGGGAGTAAATTCATTATGGATAATGGCCACATCGCTAGGGGGGAGTTGTCCTAGGTAATGCACAAGGGAAGCTTGAGGTCCAAAGCCCGTCCGCTTGCCACCCGTCCTTGCAGCAAAATCATCAACCTCCACGACATCCTGTCATAAATAATAGAAGGTTGAGAAAAAAGACAATGAAGGATAAAATAGTAACATGAAATTTAGGATACAGTTTACCTCCTGCTCCTTGTCGTCCTCCTCCCTGTTGCCCTTTGCATCCAAGTCAATGCTCCCATGCACCACAGATACGACCTTTGGATCATCAGATGGGAGGTTGCATAATGACATAGGCATCCTAGCAGCCTCAACCATGGCTTACGTGGCTTGGAAGTCTTCATCAGCCACTTGCAACTGCTCGGTTGCAAGGACCTCCGCACATACAACTGCAATAGTGTCAGCAACAGAGTCCCCATCTAGCAAGAGCTCGCTTTCTAGGGCATCTGGCGTATTGTCTAAGGGACATTTGGTGTTGTTGCATAGCACGCTCAAGCATTCATCCATGCATAGGCCAAATGCTTTCTCCAAATCATGCAGGAACACATACTCCTCCCCATCCACTGACACTGAGGAGAAGCGGCTGATTTCTACCTCTGGGATAGCCACATCCGTCAGTGGTAGTGGCACTAGAGTGTCACTAGGGCCAACCACAACGATGGATTTCTCAACTAGTTCCTCAAGACCCCTAGGGTACTCGAGCCGGTGTGCCTTTACTTCCACTGCAGGGTTCATAGGGATAACTTGCTGCTCCTTGGTGTCCTTGATAAAGGACCCAACCTGAAGGTGTGGTAAGCGAAGCTCCTCCAAATCAGGTTCCTCGCTCACCAAGAAGATAAATGCTGCGAGCCGAGAAAGGTACTCCACCCCCAACTTGTGCTTCTTGAGCGCTGACACCCCTGGGGCTTGCTCATCCAAGTAATGGCCTGCATCGGTTGCAATTTCTTGGAATTGTTGCAACCGCTTGGAGAATGGGCGATCACCTTTGTGTATATAGCACAAAAGATCGCAAGGCACCCAGATCCCTACATGTGGGGAGATAGATACAGAATATTTTCTGATGTGCTCCTCCATGAACACAAAAATATCGACAAATGCATCCATGTGAAGGGCAACTGTGGCATCAAGGTCAGGGAGACGAGTAAAAAAGGTGTGGAGGTCCAACTTCCCTTTGTATTTGGTGTCCGCGAGGAAGAGGATGAAGCGTGACAAAGGGGTGGATGTGGCTGCAGATGCAGAGGCTGTGGAAGCATCCATGTCTAGCCTGGGGTGTAGACAGAGAGTGGAGGAGCTCAAGAGTTGCAAAAGTGAAAATAGTGAATGAGTTAGGTGGCCCCCCTTTTATAATGGACCCTTTTTTTAAGACATTAAAAAAAAGGCACTTTCACCAAAAAATGATTTCTCATCCCAATGCAAAAAATTATATTCAAAGGCATGATTTTTCGAAGCAAATCATGTTGATTATAGCGGGGATCAGTTTGAAAATTGCAAGAGTTACAAAGTTATAAGATCGATAGCATAGTTCCATCCATCCCCCAGTCCTCCTCGACCTTCAGTTTGTGTTCCATTCTCTTCCCAATCTGCGGACATTCATTACAATAAGCATCCAATGATCGACAAACCATGATGTATTGAAAATGTGGTAGAAGGATTCTCACCTTGTGACCTTGTAAACGAAATTGTGCTTGTTAAAGGGCCTCAAAACCCATAATAGCCAAATGTTCTCGAACATTACTGAGAGTCCAATGCTTGTTCACTTGGGCTGCCTCCAAAGCATCGTTGGCCATCTTCACTGCAATGTCAAAGCTTGCAATAGCGCCATCTACACTCTGTAAGGGAGTCCACACTCCAAGCTTGCACATCCAACGATCATAGTGAAATCGTATGTACAAGGAGGTGCGGGATTTCAAATAGCGCATTCCAATACCTGAAGCTCCAACCTTACAACGATACCGGTCCCCGTTGTGCATGCCCTCCACAAAACCCCAGTCCTCTTATAAAAGCCTTCCTAATTCCTTGTAATGCGCATCTTTACATACAAGCATTGTGGTAGTCTCCACAAATCCAAACTCTTTAAAAATGTGCACAAAACAATGAATAGGCAAACATCAACTCAAGCCCACAAACCTAGAAGCTTTAGAGTATTTCAAAGAGTTTTGGACATCCATTATCATCTTTTGCTTGGAAGATGCTACCGACCACAAATCTAGCACTGGCCACTCCATACTTAATAAGGAAGTTACTTTGATGGGTTCAAGCGTTCCAAACTCTTGTGTAGAAGTAGGGACAATATAGGAGTGAGAATACAAGAAAATCCTTCTTTGAACCAGTTTGGTTGGGCAAACATGTGGGAACATTATTGCTCCAATATCCGCATGTATAGCATTGAATGTGCCGGAGAGACTATGTAGTGGCTGCTCCTCCACCAACGTGGATGGAAATATGACTATAAATGCATGACAAATCATAAGTATGAATCCATAATAACATTACACTGTGATTTCACACCTAGCTTTGTATTCTCAAAACATGTACTTACAATGTGTTGGAAATCAAGGTGGTTGTTGCAAATGCATGGTTGACATTGAGAAAACATGTTGCACAATGGCTACGGTTTCCTTGTCTTTGCAGTTCTTGAAGCCAAGGAGCTTTCCTTTCCAATGAAGATCCAAGTTTGCACGATTCCGCACACGATGAGGGCCAATAACAGATGGTTGCATGTATACCCAAGCACCTTTGGTGAACTCTTGTGGCACCCACTCATCATCTACACCTCTAGTGTTGTGGCATGTAAGTGCTGTGACCTCATCCTTTGGCCGCCTTTGCGAAGTAGAGTTGGCCATGGTTGAGCAAAGAAAACTAGGAGCAGGAGAAGTACCTTGCTTGTTGCTACAATGTACAGAGGATAAAGTGATATGAGAAGGTGGATAACCCTTGTGGCAATGGGAGGAGAAGGTGGATAACCCTTGCTTGGTGTGGCAATGGGAGGAGAAGGTGGATAGCCTTTGCTTGGTGTGGCAATGGAAGGTGGTAGGGGAGAAGAGAGGAGCTTCCTTGCTGCAGCAATGGAGATGGTGTAGAGAGAGAGAGTGTTGGAGTAGAGGATGAGTGTGATGGTTGCAACCAAGGAGGGGTTGGAAAAGGAGGGTTCTAGAGAGAGAAAATCACTTTTTGCCTAAGAACTACCTTTGGGGGAGGTCTGGATAGAAAAAAAAGATTTTTCAAAAGTTTTTTAAAAAATTTGAATTTTAGGGTTTTTGGGTGCATGTTTTGACTTTTTGAGGTCAAAAAATGTTTTTTTGACCATAAAATAGTTTTAGGGGGGTTTTAAGAAGATGAAATTTGAGTTTTGAAAATTTTAAAAAATTTCAAATTTTTGGGATTTTTTCAAAACCGGATAAAAAAGGAGGGAAGTTGGAGGTTCCATATGGCCCACCCTCCCCCCCCACCTCACCCCTCTTTGGGTGCATGTTTTGACTTTTTGAGGGCATAGAGTGTGTCCACCATCCTCTTCTCATTGGCTGGCCTCTAATTAACCTTAATCCCAAAGGGCCCCTAGAGGGTTCATATTTTTCCTAATGGAGGCGGGTGCCAACCTCCAGTGAAATCACAGAGGTAATTTCAAGTTGTCATGATAGCGTCTGCGGCGGTCATTTTGCTCTAGATATCACCAGTAGGAAGATTCTATAGGCAGGATACTTTTGGCCTAGTTTGAACAGGGATGTACACCATTGGTGTAAAACAAGCAAGGCTTGTCAAGTGGCCAGTGATCGCACGTTGACCTACGAGCCACAAACCCCTATCATTTCATATGGTTCTTTTGAGAAATGGGGAATAGATGCAATCGGTCCTTTACCAAGGGCCCAATCCGGTAAACTGTACATCATAGTGGGTGTAGACTACATGACTCGATGGGCAGAAGCAACGGCCACCACCCGCATTATAGCCCAAGAGGTGGCAAAGTTCATTTTTGATCATATCGTTTGCCGTTTTGGCACTCCTCTTGAGATAATATCAGATAGAGGACCAGGATTCAGAGGTGATTTGGTGGGAGAACTGATGAAGAAGCTAGGCATCACACGTAGGCATTCCACACCATAATATCCACAATGCAATGGTCTGGTAGAGAAAGTAAATGGAATGATTTGCAAAATCATCACAAAACAGGGGCCATTCATCATCAAGAAACGCTATGACAACGGAAGATATAAGCCGATGGAAGCAGATGGGAGACTTCACAAGACTAGGGTCAATGGATGGAGAGTGAAAAGGTATTTTCTTAGGTTTGATCCAAAATTCGTGCTAGACATTCCAGAGGAGGGAGAACCCTCTAACTCTACACCTGAGGAAGCAGAGGAAGGGCTAGAAGAATGAATGTCTCTAGCCAAATGGAGAGGGCTAATGATAGCCGACTTTTAAAAATCAAAGAAAAAAAAAGAAAAAAAACTTATTCCCCCCCCCCGGCTGACGGCGGGCATTGGATAAAATAACACCCTCTCTCTCTCTCCCTCATTTTCCATACATACCTCTCTCTAATATCCTCTCTCCCTCTCTCCCAAATTTACCTCCACTCTCATTACCGCCCCCCCCCCCCCCCCCCCCCGGCGAAAACTTTGAGCACTCACCCCCTACCCCTCTCTCGTGCTCCCTCTGTGTGAGCCGCATGAAACCCCCCCCCCCCCCCCCTCCCCGCCCATGCAAAAACTTTGAGCACTCACCCCCTACCCCTCTCTCGTGCTCCCTCTGTGTGAGCCGCATGAACCCCCCCCCCCCCCCCCCCCCTCCGCTCTCCTGTATTCTTACACTCACCCTTTACATTCCCCACACACTTCCCCCCCCCCTTTTGGCCCACTAATATTATTTCCCCGACCCCTCCCCCCTCTTCCCCACCCGCTCGCCTCACCCTCCCCTTGGCCTCATTCCCTCTCCCCTGGCCCGCTAATATATTCCCTCACTCCCACCTATTGACTTGCTCCCCTCCTCTCGTCCTTAATCTCCCATGCAAGACAGTAGATACTATTCCCTCTCCTTCTCACCCACACATCTCCCCTACCCCACTCCATTGCCAACCCCCCCCCCCCCCCCCCCCCCCCCCCCTCCCTTCCTTCACTCTCTTGGCCGGCGGCCCACAAGGTGCGGCCCTCATCCCTCTCTCTCTCCCTCACACTCTCTCTCTCTCTCAGGAGCCGGTGGAGGTGTAGGAAATACACTCTCTCTGTCTCCCTTATCCACACACCCTATCCCTCCCTCTCCCTCACAATCTCTCTCTCTTAGCTCGACGCTCTCCCTCTCTCTCCCTCTCTCGGGCGATCAGGACGCGCAGTCCAATCTCTCTCTCTCTCTCTCCTTCTCACGGAAAGCAGGAGTAGAACCCTCTCTCTCTCTCTCTCTCTCTCTCTGTCTCTCCACACACACACACACACACCATCACTCTCCCCTTTTGGTGCTGTGTACAAGCCCACAACAATAAGCTCTCTCTCTTCCACTCGGGCGCTCAGGCCGTAGCAGATCGTCGGACACACGCACACACACACACATACCATACACACACACACACACACCATACCCACACACATGCACACACACACCGCCCGCACTCACGCTCTCTCTTTACCCCATCTTCCCCCCCCCCCCATCCGCCTCGCGTAGTTTTAGCAGCAGCCGGCAGTCAACCATCAACGGAGAAAAAAAAACATATATATATATATATATATATATTGATATCCGTTTTTCGGTTATTCCAAATTGTCATAGTGAGCTACCTCACCCTACCAAATTCACCTAAACACTATGGCTATCCCTACCATTTCACTGTAAATAGGCGTGTGTGAGTTAGGAGACTTTTCCCATATTTTCTTAAAAACCCTCAATTAGCTAATCACTGGGCTAGTTGAGCCAAATCTATATATATATATATATTATGGCCCATTTGTGTGTAAATATTGCATTGTATATATGGCCTAAATATAGGGATTTTTATAATTATTCTGGTATTTTATTTAAATATTTTATACTTAGGTGTGTGTTTTATTAAACGTGTATATGCCTTCTTTCATTCTCTTACACCATAAGTATATTTTTTGCCAATGTGTACATACTCTAACCTCATATTTTTCTTTTATACAAATCACCCCCACATTTTCACCCTCACCCTCGTGAAAACAAAAAAATTGATTTCTACTTTCTTAGTCATGTTTATTATATTATTTTCATTTACTTGCATACCTTTTCCTCTTTCACCCAAAATAATACAAAGAGGGACCATATCATATGATTCCAATATCTTTCCATATCCATAATTCTTCCATATTTTTATTATTATTTTTACTCATTATTCTAACACCATGTGCTCATTGAGCTAAAATCCATGAATAGTCCATACACTAGTCCCACCATGTATATATTGCTTTATTCACCAATAACCCTCCTCCATGCATTTGTAAAGGGCAACTTGGATGCTTTGTATTATGATATGACAAAGGAGGGGCTCACTCTTGGATACATTGTACAAATTCAACAAAGGAGGGGGCCACCAAAAGACTTTTGCAGGCATAAAAATTAGGCTTTTTGATGCGAATTTTGCCACCTATCTTCACTCCGAATTTGGAGCAATAGGAAAAAGAGAAAATGTAGCCCACAATCTGAATAATCATCTCAAATTTTTTCATGATTTTTGAAGCTACCAACGGTGAGATATGACTTTTTGAGTGGACCCCAGTCTGCCCACTTTTCTCACAAAGTAACCCATAGTCTTCTCTCACCTCCTTTCCCACTTCCACACACATACACTCATTCCTCTCCATCCCTCACTCAAACCTGCAACTTTCATGGCTTACTTCATCTTCTTCACCATTTCCATCTCTCCTTACTCCATAGCTCAAAAGATTATCATCTATACACACATATAGCTCAATTTCTCTCTCTAGAATCCAATTCATATTACCATAACCTCTTCATCCTTTCATAAAAAGAGAAAAAATCATCAAATAAACAAGCTCAATCCCTACAAAAGTAGGAGTTTGATCATAGAGAATTCAACTTCCCCATGGTCACAAGAACTGCACCGACAAAGCTCTACAACCGCTTCATTCACTGGAGGAGAAGGTGGAAAATCTCATTTATATCTTGTGGTTTCCACCAAATTGTGTATATTCTCATCCTTATCTTACTTTTTATCATTGTATAAATCATATAATGCACCTTGAGTGCATATGCCATGTAATTTTACCCCATCCTACTAGCTTGAAACTACTAACACTAACTGCTAACCCTTTTTTTTGTAAATTGCACCCACTCTACTCTACCGTGGAGTAGCCAACCTCACACAAAAAATCACTCACCTCTCTAGAATCTTCTCTATTTCACCTAAAGAATTCTCTCCTTTTGAGCCCACATCCATGTGACTCAAGAGACAAGAGAGCCCTACTCTCATAAGAACATATAAAAATTTTCATAAACATGGTTTTCTATGAAAATGTTGATTAGGTATAATCCTAATTAGGGCTCTCCTCACCTATAAATAGAGCCCTTCTCCCTTTGTAAATGGAAGGATCCTTACACTATCGCTCACTACTTTGAGCGTGCCATTCACCATCTTAGTTTTAGGGAGTAAGAGTGAGCTCTCTATGCACAATTACATGTGGTGTATAGGAAAGCTTCTTTGAGCTAATTGTAACATTGCAAGGGAGTGAGTGATTCATAACTTCCAATCAAAGTTGTACCTACTCTTGTGCATCAATTTAATCAATAAGTTGGGTGCCAATCGCGGGTCAAAACTCTCTTGAGTCTCTCCAGTTTACGCTTGGCAACCTCATCTCGTTTGGTTTAAGGTAACGCATTTTCATTTTGAGATTCTTTTGTAGTATCTGCTTGTATGTGACTCAAGAGCTCTTGCGTTTGTTTTTGTTGCTTGGGAAAACATTATAAGAGGGTTGTATGGTGAGAGGTCTCCCATAACCCTAAGATAATGTTTAGTTTACAACATCATCAAACTTAATCGTGTCTCTTGACTCTCCTCCAAGCTTTTCATACACCCACGTCAATCATTAAAATTGAAGCTTAATTATTGCACAAAGATCTCTCTCTTTTTTGTGTGTTTGGTGTGTGTATTTGTAGCATTTAATTAGTGATAGTGTACCCTTCCTTCTTGCTTGTATTGCTAAGGGATTCTCCTCTTTTGAGTCCTAGTTAGCTCTCTAACTAGGTGGTGCCCCTATCTTGTGTGGGTTTGGCTGTGGGTTGGTTGTTGTGTTGTGCTTGTGGTTGTCCCAGCCCCAATTGAGCAGCACGGGAGCCTTGAGGGGTGTTTAGAGGTCGCCTCTCTTGTTGCCCGCCCTGGACCGCCTCAATTTTGGTGCCCCCACTGACGACGAGCGATTGTGTTAGCATACACAAGGTAAGTCTTCAAAAACTAGTCGTGTGTACATGAACAATCCACCACCTCCTAATCCTACTCATGCAATTCAATTTCATCAGTTTCATTGGGTGCAAGGGATTAGGATAAATGTTCGCATTGATAGAAGAATATTTTTTCAGCAACGTATTGTATTCCTCTTTGGTGCTGAAGCATTAAGAGATATTCTACAATCTCCAAATCCTATTATACTCCCACTTGTAGACTATAATGTCTCTTTTGATGAACATGTGTTTATCTTGTTTTAGCTAGGTTAATGAATCAAGAGGACTTGTATCGTACATTCATTCCTTTGGCTAGACAAGACGTGCATGTAATAGTTGGCAGAAAGTTACAATTTCAACGTGTTTTCCGTCGTATGTTTGAACCTAGGCAAGTAGCGGCTATCAATGCCTCAGTCAATCCGTTCATTTTGCCATTGATTCGCTACGATCTAAGCTTTGACGTTTACATTTTCATTCCACTTTGAAATTTGATTTTGCAAAACAAAAAATAAAAAAAGAAAAAGAAATTTTTGAGTAAAACCAGCAACATGGATACAACTAGGCAAATGAGTGGCTACCCCTTGTTCTTTGGAGATCCTTGGGAGGATGCAAAATTATTCTTAGCAAATTTCAAAATGTCTTTCCGTATCAAGAGGATAGTAACTGATCAGGAACGTGTGGAAATGTTTGAGGTAGTTCTTAGGAAAGATGCTAGCACTTGGTTTGACTCTTTGCCTGAGGAAGTTAAGGGGAATTACATGGAAGTGTTGAATCGTTTCAAGAAATACTTCTTTGATTCCCAAAACACTCAGAAATTATGGCAAGACATTGTTTCTCATAAGCAAAAAGACTTAGATGACTACTACTTGTATAAGCAAGAGTTTCTACGTCTTTGGGCTCTATGGATACGAAATGTTGCTAACCCTGGGGATGGTGCAGAATTTCTAAACAAGGAGAGATTCATAGCCCGACTCTTTCCTGACCTTAAGGTAAAAGTTGAGGTGGGTGCACCTGCTACCTTTGATGCAGTTGAAACTAGGGCTGCTAAGAAATATAGGAAACTCAAGTGCTTAAAGGGGGAGGTTCCAATAGAAGGTCTTAGACCCAAAGGTAAGTCACAAGCATCAACATCTAGGGAGCTTCCTAAGGTAACGGCGGAAGTGATTGAGAAATTAAATGAATCTTTAAGCAGCCTGTCAATTCACTTTCCACAAGCTATATGTCCAAAGGGACAAGCAAAGAAGTCAGAAGAGCGAGATCCACCATGACCTAGGAGAGTCTTGCAATGTTGGAATTGCGGAGAGTCTGGACATGGGATGTATAATTGTCCTTGGCCCCGTGGGGAGCCAGGGAGACCTAACTTGAATTACCCAATGATGAATGCAGGTGAAGGAACTAGTCAGCAACCACGGCTTCTACAAAGACCAAATGGAGTAAGACCACCTCCACAAGGAGTGGAAGGAGTTCCACCTTTGCCATACCCAAATGTGCATGTGGTAGAGGTGACAAATTCAAGAGAGGTTCACATGGAAGCAAATGGCATTAAGCGTGGACGAGGGAAAGGTAAGGAGAAAGAAGGAGTTACATCACAAAGTGACCATGGACGAGGCAAGAAGGCAAAGGAGACCAAGGAAACTAAGAGGACTCGACGTCATATCAATCTCCAGGACTTCCCTCTTGGACATGGTATGGCTCCATACAACTTGTTGGAAGACATGAGAGGTAAGGGTCCTGATATCTCATGGCCTCAGTTTCTTGCATTATGTCCACAAGTTAGGAGGGATTTAACAAAGGGAGTTAGCACGAGGAGAAAGGTAAAAGAGAGTGTGCCTGTTGTAAAAATTGCACAAGCTGAAATGAATGAGGATATTACACCTGTGCTAGATTGTTACATCAAAGGAAGATTGGTTAGGAAAGGTCTAGTGGATGGGGGTGCACAAATTTGCATCATGATAGAGGGACTCATGCAAAGACTAGGCATGCACATCCATGAGACACCTAAAATCAAAGTGAAGATGGCAAACAATAGCAAGGCTAGGTGCGTAGACATTTGTAAAAATGTTTTTGTGGAGGCCTTTGGCATTAAGAAGGCAGTGGATTTCTATGTCATGTCTACCAAGGGAAATGGTTACCCATTTATCCTAGGGAGATCATGGATAATGAAAATGCGAGCTTTGCAAGATTGGGAGAGTGGAAAGCTAATTTGCAAGAATGACAATCATAAGAAGGTTGTCTTTGACATGAAGGAGCAACGCCAAGAGGAGATCCATGAAGAATCATCTCAAAGTGAGACGGAGGAAGGCTGGACCGATAGCACTTCAGAAGGAGAAAGTAGCGGCAGGCATTACTGAGGAGGAGTCTTCCATTGATGTCATGGGGGTAAGGTCTAAGCCAAACAACCAAGAGACCTCTTGCCCAGGTTTGGAAGAGGTAGGTTCCCAAGAGAACCAAAAAGTGGAAGATGAAAGAATGCTAGAAGGTATGCTATCTACAACACTTACAAAGGATGAAAGAGAGGAGTTCAAATGTGTGCTAAGGAAATTTCCTAGGCTTTTTTCTAAAGACTACACCGATGTGCGTGGAATAGATGTTGTTCCACACAAAATTGAGTTGAAGCCAGAGGCCACACCTAAGGCACAGAAGCTACGAAGGCTAGGAGTCAGGCTTTCCTCAAGGAGGTAAGAAAGCTTCTAGCAGCAGATTTCATTTATCAAGTGGAGAATTCAGAGTGGGTCTCTCCCATTGTTGTCACTCCTAAGAAAAACGGCAAGTGGAGGGTGTGTGTGGATTACCGTCCACTTAATGAGGCAACAAAAAGAGATCACTTTCCCCTCCCATTTCAAGATGAGATACTAAATGAGGTAGCTGGTCATGAGAAGTACACTGTGTGTGATGGCTACTCAGGTTACTTTCAAATAGGTATCGCATTGGAAGATCAATTGAAGACAACCTTTATCAGTCCTTGGGGTTGTTATGCTTTTAGAGTCATGCCATTTGGTCTGACAAATGCTCCTGCAACATTCGAACGTTTCATGAACATGGTGTTTCAAGCATTCTTTGGAAAGTCAATTAGGGTGTTCATTGATGATTTCTGCATTTATAGCTCAAAATCATTGCATCTACAAAGGGTAGAAGAAGGTTTAAAGAAGATCTACGACGTGGGAGGTCAACTTAACCCTGACAAGTGTCACATAGGTGAGGATGAAGTGATCTTGCTTGGTCACAAGGTTTCCTATGAAGGCATTGAGGTGGATCCTTCAAAGGCAAAGGCTCTTATTGAGCTCCCATCACCCAAGAATATCAAAGAGGTCATCTCATTCATTCAAAAGGTGAAGTATATGTCACCCTTTATTCACTTAGCTTCGGAGTTGCTTCATCCTTTGCAAAAGTTGACACAACAAGTAGAATTTGTATGGTCTGATGAGCTTGAAGAGTACTTTTGTAACATTAAAGTCATTTTGTCAGAGCTACCAACACTCATGCCTCCTTGTTGGGAGTACACATTCTTTGTTAGCTCTAGTGTTGGAAGGGAAACAATTGGTGCTGTGTTGCTACAACAAGATCCCCACAGTACCAGGATGCGACCCATCTACTTTGCTAGTAGGGTCATGAATGCTTTGGAGAGAGGCTACACAGAAGCAGAACTCATGATGCTTTCTCTCAGGTTTGCGGTGAGAAAGTTTAGATCCTACCTGCTACCAAAACCTTTTGTAATTCTCACTGCAGAAAATTTGTTCCCTTGGGTGTCATCTGAAATGAATCTTAGTACTAGGATCTCAAAGTGGATTATGGAGTTGCAAGAGTTCCAATACTCTTTCAAGGTAGAAGATAGTGTGCGTGCACAATTGGCAGGGATTCTCACTTATAGGGTACATGAGAAGGAAATTAAGGTGCCTGAAGTAAAGACCCTACCATTGACACCACCAAAAAATATTCCTAATGCTTTTACCTTGTTCTTTGATGGAGCTTTTCCACGAGCCATAGGAAAAGTAGGGGGAGGGATAGTATTGCTCAACCCAAGTGGGGAGGTGGTCATGAAAGAGAAGGTCAATCTACCAGGTTCAACTAGCAACAATGAAGCAGAATACGACACACTACTTCATGGTTTAAATTTATGCATTGGCCAAGGTATACAACGTCTCATGGTAAAGGGAGATTCACTTCTCATTGTGAAGCAGATTTTAGGCATTTGGGCATGCAAGAATGAAAATCTAAGGACAAAAGTTCATGCCATTCGTAGGTTGTTTAATCAATTTGAAGAGGTGCAGCTATATCATATTCCTAGTAGACAAAATGAAGATGCCAATTTACTTGTACAACAAGCAGTTACATGTGTTGAGAAAGAAGTGCAAGTCATCATGGTGGAAACTGTTGTGAAGCAACCAAGATACTAGGGATTGGAGTCATTGACTCCCATTATTGGCTACATTTTGGAGGGTGAGTTTCCACAAGACTTCACGAAGGCTCAGAAGAGGAGACTCATGAAGAAGGCAAGCGCGTATCTTTTTCTAGAAGGATCCCTCTACCAAAGAGGGAAGGATCAAGTGTGCAGAAGAGTACCAACTATCGAGGAAATTCCAGCCATTCTAAAAGGTTTGCATGAAGAGGCATGTGGTGGTCATTTTGCCAAAGAATTAACTGTGAAGAAGATTTTGCTTGCAGGGTATGTCTGGCCAAGTTTGCATGTGGACGTTCAACATTGGTGTAAAAGCTGTCACAATTGTCAGATAAATGGAAATAGAAGGTTGGTGCATGGCCCGAGGCAAATAGTTCTTGCAAATGGACCCTTTGAAGAGTGGGGCATTGATGCTATGGGTCCTCTGCTTGGGACAAAAAATGGTAAACTCTACATTCTAGTGGCTGTAGACTATATGACTAGGTGGGTGGAAGCACAAAGTGTGGCAAAGGTAAACGAGAGGACAGTGAGCAAATTCGTCTACACTCACATTTCTTGTAGATTTGGCACCCCTTTGGAGATTGTTTCTGATAATGGCCCAGGGTTTAGGAAGGGCTTGCTCACAGAAGTCTGTGAAGAACTTCACATTCTACATCATCACAGTACACCTTACTATCCCCTGTGAAATGGTCTAGTAGAAAAAGCTAATGGTGTCATTGCAGGCATCATTAGAAAGATGGTGAGAAACAAGACAAAGTTGTGGGATGACTTCTTGGATGGTTCCTTGTGGGCGTATCGAACCACATATAGGGAAGCCACAGAGTTTACACCATTTCACCTGGTCTATGGTCAAGAGGCTTTACAACCAATTGAGCTCAACATTCCAACAATGCGACTTCATGGCAAAGTAGCACAAGATGATCAAGAAGCATGGATGGATCGACTTCTTACCTTAGCTAAGCTTGAGTGGAAAAGAGAAGCAGCATATGAATGCTACAAGAGGAACTCAACACAAGCGAAAGAAAAGTTCGACAAGAAACTAAAGGACAAAGGCATCAAGGAAGGAGATCTGGTGCTAAGGCATGACAATCGACTCGATAATCGTTTTGATGCAAATTTGAAACTAGATGGCAGGGGCCATACATAGTTAAGAAGGCTTTCAATTCAAGTTACTATCAACTTATGGACTTGAATGGGAAAGAGCACTCTAGGAAGGTAAATAGTTATCGCTTGAAGCCCTATTTGAGTCGCCTTCTACCAAAGGATCTACCAAAGATCTGTCAAAGGGCAACTGTCTCATGTAAGTATTGTTACATGAAGCACCAATGTAACTCCAGTCAAAATGCCGAGGGGCCAAACAATGAAGATATTTTCAAGGACTCTGAAGTACTCTCTTTGGAAAAGATGCTTTATGATGGTACATGAATATACCATCGTCCTGGGGGAGGGCTAATGATAGCCGTTTTTCGGCTATTCCAAATTGTCATAGTGAGCTACCTCACCCTACCAAATTCACCCAAACACTATGGCTATCCCTACCATTTCACTGTAAATAGGCGTGTGTGAGTTAGGGGACTTTTGCTCAAAAGATTATCATCTCTACACACATATAGCTCAATTTCTCTCTCTAGAATCAAATTCATATTAGCATAACCTCTTCATCCTTTCATAAAAAGAGAAAAAATCAGCAAATAACCAAGCTCAGGCCCTGCAAAAGGAGGAGTTTGATCATGGAGAATTCAACTTTACCATGGTCACAAGAACTGCACCGACAAAGCTCTACAACCACTTCATTCATTGGAGGAGAAGGTGGAAAATCTCATTTATATCTTGTGGTTTCCACCAAATTGTGTATATTCTCATCCTTCTCTTACTTTTTATCATTGTATAAATCATATAATGCACCTTGAGTGCATATGCCATGTAATTTTACCCCATCCTACTAACACTAACTGCTACCCTTTTTTTTGTAAATTGCACCCACTCTACTCTATCGTGGAGTAGGCAACCTCACACAAAAAATCACTCACCTCTCTAGAATCTTCTCTATTTCACCTCAATAATTCTCTCCTCTTGAACCCACATCCATGTGACTCAAGAGACAAGAGAGCCCGACTCTCATAAGAACATATAAAAAATTTCATAAACATGGTTTCTATAAAAATGTTGATTAGGTATAATCCTAATTAGGGCTCTCCTCACCTATAAATAGAGCCCTTCACCCTTTGTAAATGGAAGGATCCTTACACTATTGCTCACTACTTTGAGCGTGCCATTCACCATCTTAGTTTTAGGGAGTGAGAGTGAGCTCTCTATGCACCATTACATGTGGTGTATAGGAAAGCTTCTTTGAGCTAATTGTAACATTGCAAGGGAGTGAGTGATTCATAACTTCCAATCAAAGTTGTACCTACTCTTGTGCATCAATTTAGTCAATAAGTTGGGTGCAAATCACGGGTCAAAACTCTCTTGAGTCTCTCCAATTTACGGTTGGCAACCTCATCTCGTTTGGTTTAAGGTAACACGTTTTCATTTTGAGATTCTTTTGTAGTATCTGCTTGTATGTGACTCAAGAGCTCTTGCGTTTGTTTTTGTTTCTTGGGAAAACATTAGAAGAGGGTTGTATGGTGAGAGGTCTCCCATAACCCTAAGATAATGTGTAGTTTACAACATCATCAAACTTAATCATATCTCTTGACTCTCCTCCAAGCTGTTCATACACCCACGTCAATCATTAAAATTGAAGCTAAATTCTTGCACAAAGATCTCTCTCTTTCTTGTGTGTTTGGTGTGTGTATTTGTAGCATTTAATTAGTGATAGTGTACCCTTCCTTCTTGCTTGTATTGCTAAGGAATTCTCCTCTTTTGCGTCCTAGTTCGCTCTCTAACTAGGTGGTGCCCCTATCTTGTGTGGGTTTGTCTATGGGTTGGTTGTTGTGTTGTGCTTGTGGTTGTCCCAGCCCCAATTGAGCACCACGGGAGCCTTGAGGGGTGTTAAGAGGTCGCCTCTCTTGTTGCCTGCCCCAGACTGCCTCAATATATATATATTGTATATATATAAGCTCTTCCCACACACCTTTATGCACACACACATACATATACATACACACACATCCACCCTCATGCACCAATACATACACATACACGCATATACGCACGGCCAACACCTATAAATTGGCACTGAGAGGTCACTATCGAGGGGGGCAATTCATAAGGAGCCAAGCATTTGGTAGAGTGTAGTGGGAAGGATTGACACCATCACCATCACGGGAAAAGGGATTTGTGTGTTGGGTTTGCCTTGGGAATGCACCATATGAAGGGAACCACATCCATCTCTCGACTCCAATGGTCGATGCACACACATATACACGCTCTTGGTAGTAAGTATTCACAATCATTGAGTCGTCTTAGAGAACGCACCAAGTAGTTTGCACCACCTCCTCTCCCTATCTCTCTACCACCACGACATGCCACTTTGTAAATGTTGCAGAAATAATTCACTCTCACACCCCCGAGGGTTTTCATCATTTGCAAATCTCTCTCTCTCTCTCTCTCTCTCTCTCTCTCTCTCTCTCTCTCTCTCTCTCTCTCTCTCTCTCTCTCTCTCTCTCTCTCTCTCTCTCTCTCTCTCTCTCTCTCGGTGTGTAAGTTTGCGGTGTTCATATCATCGTGGTTTGCGTCCTAGCCGCTCAAAGCTACGTGGTGCCCCTTGTTTACTTTACCGTGGCAGGCTCGAGGCGCGCCATTCGGCCCCCGGCGTTTTAGAGACCGTCGGGGTTCGGGGCCCACTTTGCGTCCGTCAACCCGATCAACTAGATTTAGTGGTGGGGCAAGCAACATCTATGAGTAGATAGAAACTTCCTTTGCGACTGCAGCTTCAGTCTCCATCGCACCCAGAGCGCAGTGCTTTTACAAATTCACAAAAATTTAACTCAAACACTCCATACAGGAATCCCTCCTCTCTCTCTCTCTCTATGTCTATCTATCTACTTGTCCATATTTTCTACTCCATTCATTCAATATTAAGTTCCAATGTTCGTGTGTTTAATGCATGTATGGATGATGAGCAGTTCTTTCTTCTTTGTCATTCGAGCAGAGATACTGGTACCTGGAGTGTCATCGCTCTAGCGCACCATCACGCATTCCTACTCCGGCCGCATCTCCCTCTGTTTCAGAGCATTCAGCGCGCTCGGAAGCTTTGGTGTCAACGAGAGGATCTTCACATTCGTCTAGGCACCGGCGCTCTAGTGGTGGCAGTGGAGGTGGCGGTTGTTGTGGGGATGCCACCACTGATGCTTCGACACCGCCTTGTGTTCAACGAGGCTCTTTACCCTCCCCTTCTTTGCCCACCCCAACACTAGCCACGACATCACCATTGACACCAGGTTTTGCACGGCTGACGGCCGTTCCTAGCGGCTGCACACCACTAGCTACTCCTCGAGGAGTCACTCCAGTGGACACTCCTCGCTTCCGGGCCCAGACTCTAGTGGAGACACCTGATGTCCGTACCCCCATTGCCACGCCGCTAGAGAACTGTGCTAGGACACCCAGGTTCACGCGTCACCGGCAAGAGGGCTTGCCTTACTCCGTCGACTTCAGCGGCGGCATCATCTTGGATGATGAAGGGAAGAAGGTGATTTCCTGCATGCGTGGTCTTTGCTCTCAGGTGTTTAGACACTACATACTAAACACTTGGAGTGAAGTACCGAGTGATTTAAAAGACAGATTCATCAACATGCTTCATGACGAGTTTCCCGTTCCAACACGGGATGAGCGCTTCAATGAAGGCGTGATGAAGGTTCGAATGCGTGAATACTGCAAGTACAAGCATTCCGAAGTGCAAAAAACAATCAAGCATGGGTGGAACAGACCAGATTGGCTGGCGAAAGAAGATTGGAAGAATGAGAAGAAAGGATCACACAAGAATCTCGACAAGTGGAAGCAGCAAAAGGAGGCAGTCAGAGCGTGAGTAGAGGCAGGGAGCTCGCACCACTTGGGGAGCGGCGGGTGGATATCATTTGAGGCCGATTTTGTAAGTGTTTTTGCATTTCTCTTTATGTTTGATAGTTTAAGGTTTATGGATTTTTAAATTCGAACATAATGGATTCTTTGTGTGTTTTGACAGTGGTCAATGTTTGACAGGACGTGATCCCACACCGTACGAGCGCGAGTACGCAGGCAGGAAGGGCTTAAACGCCCTGATGGACATTCTGAGTTCTCGCGGCGGCATGGTTAGTATTAGGGTTTACTATTTTCTATTTGTTGTATTGTTTTATAAACGTCTCTATAGTTTATACTTACAAAAAATGTCTTATTGTTTTTTTTTTGCAGAATCCGACAGATATGCCGCTTAGACACGATGAGACGTCTGATTAGACGACGTCAATTTAGCCGTAACTAGATAGCATTATTTTGTTTTTGTCATAGCTTATGTATCATGAGACGACTTTTATACGTCTTTTTAAAAACCATGTATATTTTTTCAATAATGACAATGTGTTGTAACTATTACATTTGCAAAGGTTAATAATCAAGTGATTTTGCCTATGATGTGTACAATTGTCATTGATTTACTTTCATCAATTTACGCTTGTCAGTTTTGTGTCTTTATTCTGCAAACAATACGTACTATGGATGATGGAGTTAATGGTTATATTGTCTTGTGGGTGACTATTTTGGGTCTATATCTACCCTTGCACTTTTTCTCAAAGGTTAATCAATTAATGAAACATTCAATATGATTGATGGGTGGATGGCCTGCCCACCAAATTTTTTTCCTCTCGGGCGTCGCTATGACCGTCGCTATATAAGGCTCTGCAGCGTCGCTATAAACCTCGCTATAGATGGCCTGCAAATGTCGCTATAATCGTCGCTATATAGCGACGGTTATAACGACGCATATAATGGTCATTATAGCGACGCTTATAGCAACGTTCCCGTATCGACACTGTTAGCGACGGTCTTAGCGATGTCGGGGGTTATAAAAACCCAATGTATTTCTGTCGCTAACATCGTCATAAGAGCACACAACCTCTTGTAGTGTAAGCAAGCCATTAGGCTACTTAATCCCCATTGGACCCCTTGGCACGTTGTCTAATAATCTTCTAGGAGACTTGATTTTCATTGGTTCTCTTAACAAGTGTTTTTAAATGAATGAAACTAAATTTACTCTAGCCTAATTTTCATTGGTCCACCTCTATGACCATCCAGTAGGATTTGAATGCACTTTGGGGAAACTAGGCTAGGAACCTGACATGTGTCCACTGTGCCCTTTGTGTAAAGGGAAGCCTTCAGTGCGTGTGTGTGTTCTCTCACCTCTTCTCTCTCTTCCCCTACCTTTAGGGCTTGCACCCTCCCATCTAGGGAGATGTGAAGACTTTATGGTCTTCACAAAAGCATCCAATCATGTTAAGCTTGATCATTTGGACTTTACCTTTGAATTTTGCAACCTTAGCATTTTGGAAGTCTTAATGGGCTAAACCCTAAGATCTTTGAAGCACCATTCATGCACATTGCTATTTTGCAGATGGCACCCCTTTGGATCCCTATTTTCCCTCCTTTGGATCCCTGCTTTGACCAATCTGCTAGCCTTACCAATATTCTAGCCTTTTCTCCCCTGGTACTTCTCCATATTAAATGATCAGTTTAACATGATAAAATCGTTTAGAAGATTTAGATTTTAGACATTACCTCTCTCTTGAAATTATAGTCATCCTCAACTATGAGGTAGAGAAGATAAACCATAGTCATTAGTTCGTTTGCTAGTGGGTAGAGGATCCCTATTTTACCCTACGACACCGTTCCAGAATGGATGACTAATCCATTTGGCACTTGAGAGCCATAGCTATTGCAATCATGTCACACGTGTCAGTCTTATCAATCTTCCATAGTAGAGTGACAAGCTCTACTTGGTGTTCGGGAGACCTCATCTCCGCAAACATGATCCTAAGCATGCATACTTCTTAACATTTGTGCACAATAAAGAAAAAGAGAGTCTTATAAGACCAAAACTTTGTTCATTTAAACATATTTACATTTTCTTACTCTAGGGAAGCATTGTAAGCATTGACAAGGCTTAGGTTATCCTTTAATTGTATGCTTTTCATCCATCTAGCATCTTCAAAAGGATAGTTCTTAAACTTAATAAGATACCATCGTACCGCCTCTCAATACCTTGTCTTCATGTCGGAGAATGGACTCAGGCTGCAGCACCTCTTCTTGGTCCTCGATCTCTGGTGGGTCTTCAATAGTTGGTTCTTGAGGTGGCTCTCCTTTGCAAAGCTTTAGAAGGCTCACATGGAAAGAATTGTGTATGAGCCAATGACTCGGCAACTTGAGTTGATAGGCCATCTCATTGATTGGTCTAAAAATGTGGAAGGGACCATATAGTACCTTTTTGCTAACTTAGCATAGTACTTTTGGTGTCCCGTAGGATTCTTGTCTGTTGTGTGTCTTAATCGAGCCTTGGAAAATTTAAGCAAGACCCAATCATTTTGTTTAAAGGCTTGAGCTCTTATGTGCTTAATAGCAGCAACATTTTGCCTTTGCTGTGAGATAGAGATAGCATCCTTAATATTTTGGAAAGATTCTTGTAGCTCTCAGCTATACTCATCTACAGCTAAGATCTTCCCATGTACCTTAAGTAGAAGGGGACTTTTGGATCTTCCCTTAACTATCTTGAAAGGTTCTTTTCTGATGGAGGTATGTGCAGTGCTATTGTAGGCATACTCCACCAACAGTAAGTACTTCTCCCATTGAGACCTTTGATCTACTTCTGTTACATAGGCTTTTAGTAGATCGAGAATTGTTAGGTTAGGTATTTCACTTTGGCCATTTGTTTGCGGGTGATAGGCCGAAGAGAAGTTTAGCCTTGTCCCTAAATTCTCAAAGAGACCCTTCCAAAAATTATTGGTCATTCTAGGATCTCTATCTGACACTATGGACATTGGAAAGCCGTGGTACTTGAAGATTTGTGAGATGAAGAGGGTTGCCATTTGATGGGCTTTGATAGTCTTTTTGACAAGTATGAAGTGTGATTGTTTGCTAAACCTATCTACTATCGTCCATATTCATGTATTCCCATGTATAGACTTGGGCAATCCAAAGATATAATCCATGGATATGCTCTCCCACGGTGAATTAGGGATTGGCAAAGGTTGAAGCAATCCTGGTTGTGTCCCTCTATCAAACTTTGTCTTTTGGCATACCACACATTTTGAAACATACTCTTGTATGTTTGATTTCATGGTAGGCCAATAGAAATATGTCTCTTTCCCTTTTAGGATGGACTAAATCCCTCAATGCCCCGCATAAGGAGAAGCATGAGATTCATAAATTACTTTCGCACGTAGTGAGCTAGTAATGCATAGTCTATTGTCTTAGAGAAGATAACCATGTTGTAGGGTGAATGGTTCTTCTTTCTTCCCTAGTGCAAGGGTTGAAATTACATCTGTAAAATTGGGATCAATAGTGTACTCATCTATCATAGAAGATAGATCATTGTGAGTTGCTATGGAAACCGCATTCACTCTTGGCCGTCTTGAGAGTGCATCGGCTATTTGGTTATGCTTGATAGCAATGTGACAAATATGAAAATGAAACTGCGAAAGGAAATTTACCCAGCTCATTTGTTTGTCTGAGAGCTTAGTCTGCATCATGAAGTACTCAAGGCTTTGGTGATCCGTCTGCAAAATGAAAGGAGTCCCCAATAAATAGTGCTTCCACAAGTCTAGAGCATGTAGAACTGCTAGGAGTTCCTTCTCATATATGCCTAGATCTTGCTCAACAGGGTCAAGCCTTTGACTCTCATAGGCTATGGTGTGCCCTTCTTGGCTCAAGGAAGTCACCACAAGCGTCACATTGGACTTCAAATGGATTTGAGATATTCGAAAGTGTAAGCACAGATTGAGAGAAGTTTTTCTTTAAAGCTTCCCGAAAGCATTGTTCTCCTTGGTGGACCATATAGACCTAATATTTTTCTTTCTTAGGTCATGTAATGGTCCCGCGATTTGTGACAAATTTTGTATGAAGCATCTATAGTATGCACTCATACATATAAAGCTTCTTAGTTCATGTAGATTTCTTGGATTAGGCCATCTCTTTCCTTACCTAAGATGGCACCTTTGGTGCTACAGACAAGTCTTGGCCTTCATCCAACAATTGGATGCGTCGTTTGGAGATGAGGGCTTCACAGAGTCCTCTAAGCTACGTCATGTAGCTATGCATTTTCAAAAGTCCACCAAGAAATGATGGTCTAGCCTACAAGCAAATGGTGAAGCTCTACAAACGTGGAAAGCTTTAAGAGCTTTCATCCTGAAGCAGTTTTTGGCTACCAATGCCAAAGACAAAGTACTCACTAAATGGAGAATCTAGCTCTCTCCCTACGAATCTATTCACAAATATGTAGACAAGTTTTGGGATTTACATCTCAAAGCCATTGTCTTCAAAAAGATGGATTTTGGAGAGAAAAAACAACAATTTTGTGCAGGTTTAACTGAAGATATGGTAGAGTATCTAAACTCCCAAAGGCCACGCACCATATCTGTGGTCATACACCATACCATGTTGGCTTCACGAATCAATTTCCAACAAGGGGCTAAGAGAAATCCTAAGCCCCTAATGAGAAGGGAGTTTATAAAGGCAAAAGTAAACTCTCTCCCAGAGAGCTAGAGCGTTATCGGAAATATAACCATTGTTCAAGTGCGGGGAGCAAGGGCATGCCTATCATGCTTGCCCCCACAAGAATACACATTGTCGAGAAAATTGTGGTCTTGCCAGGAAAGCACCGGGCTTATGGCTGTGAGATTTTGTGAGAGAACTCAACAAAAACTATATGAAGGAGTTAAACCATAGATGCCATGAAGACTAGGGTTTGGAAAGAAGTGCAATCAAAGAAGACCCACTCTTTCTCTCTTGCACTCACACACACAAAGAAAGAACACAAAAGAGAATGTCAAAACAACACAAAGATGAAAACATAAAGGCTATGGTCATATCGTATCATGGGTAGTACTTATGAAAGGCTTAATACATGAGTTAATGGCATTCAATCTTGGCTGACCAAATAGGCTACGAACTGTTCTTTGGAATTGTTGTTTTGTGCTTACCATAATATATATATTTTTTCTAGTGATTGGGATTAATTGTGTGTACAAATCCTCTTGGTTCATAGCAAGATAACTACGCTTACTTCAAAAGAAAAGTTATAGTCTATGAGAGGTAGTATGATGGGATCCAGTGATAGAAGTATTTCATTGAGCCTTTCTGGGCCAAAGAGAAACACTATACGTTGTTGAAAGTATATTTTACGGCTAATCCATACGTTAATTCTAATAGATCGTACAGAGTGAAAGCGATAGAAATTATCATCATGTGGGTTATTCATCTAGGATAGTATGTGAGAAATGTAGATATGAGAGAAGTGAAGAGATGAGAAGTTTCCCTCCCAAGCCCTATTCTTGTTCGTATAGGCAATAAGGATACTGTGGCGAGAGATGTACCTGTAGCAAAGAGAACCTAGAATTTGTAGAGAGGATGAATTACTAAGAATGAGAGAGATAGGTTTGGTTAAGGAGATGAGATTAGATATATATACATGTTGGATTAGAGATGAAAAAGAAAACAACAAGAAATCAAGAAAACATCAATGTAGAGCACATCTTACTTGACAAACCCTTCGGCACCATTATTGATGGAGAGAGAAGAAGAGTGGAGAATTCCACTTTGATTGATATACCAAGCATAAGACCTTCTTTGATTAGAGTTGATCTTCCAAGGTTAGCTTGTTGCAAGAATGGCTAGTCTTCTTCTAGGAGAAAGTGTAGGCTTAGGCTTATGTTAATGGCTAAGTAGAATTAAGAATTACTACACACTCCCTCATGAATTCCTCTCATCAATGGCTTGAATGCTTAATTTCTTTTCAAGGAAGAAGAGGTCACCTTTTATAGGTGAAGGAAACCCCCAAGGGTTTACACAAGAAGAGAGGAGCCAGTGTGAACAGAAATTGGAAAAGTTGGAAATGAGCCGTCCCTGCATGACGTGGGCAGACTGGGGTCCAGTATTTTGATTACATCTCCTCAACCGTGGCTCCAAATAAAAAAGTAAACATATGGGCAGAAAATTCAGTTCATTCGCTACGATTTTCATTTTAAAATCATTTTCCAATTCGGATTGGAACCTTGTGTAAAAAAATAATCAAAATAGGGTCCATTTGTGGTAGTAAAAGTCTTCTTGTGGTCCCCTTAGCTTAGACTTTCATTTGATTCCAAAGGACACCTCATTCCATATGAAAGCATGACATTGCTCCTTGGCAAAGCTTTGTAATCATGCTGGCAATAATGCATTAAAATAAGTGTATCTTTGAAATCATGCCACCTAGTGTCCCACTAGGATTTGATTCCCTCCTAGTAGCTATTTAGAAAGAAATATAAGAAAAATATGAAAAATACATAGAATATATATATATTGGAGCTTATCCTAGATATAGGATCTAGATAGGGTGTGAGATGATAATGAGATAGTAGAAATAAAGAATCAATGCGTTTTGCCCCAAGTTAAAGAGGGGGAGCTATTGACGCTTTTCCCATAGTATTTTCTGATGGTAAAGTAAGAATAGGTTACCCTTAAGATAAATAATAGGATGAGATAGAAAACATATTATTATACTCAAATATGCATATGTACATTATAGAAAATATAACTATGTATCTAAAAAGTTACAAGATAACTCTTGTAGCATGCGTTCCCACTATGTACGTGTCACAACACGACAACGTAATGAGCCTCCTAGAGCTACCGTGGTCAAAATTTAAGAACAAGATGCTCATCAAAAAGGATCTCCTCTATACCATGCTTGGGCAAAGGTAAAAGAACATGATGCTTTTATTCTCTTTGACCTTGGTTCTACTCACAATTTCATATCCCACAGAGTTGGCCACCAAGCTAGACATCCAAGCATATGAGATGGGAGATGTCCTACCTGCCGATGGTTCTTTCAAGGGGCAACAAAGCTCAGTCACTCCCTTAATTCAGAAATTGAGGCTCCATGTCCAAAGCTATTGAGGCAGTTCGGGGCGGGCAACAAGAAGAGCAACCTCTAGACACCCTTCAAGGCTCCCGTGCTGCTCAATGGGGCTGGGGCACAACACAACACAAACCAAAACACAAACCCACAGCCAAATCCCAACTACACAAGGGGCACCACCTAGTTTAAGAGCGAACTAGGACGCAAAAGAGGAGAATCGTTAGAGCAACCCACAAACAAGCAAAGAATTTACACTAACCCTAACACCAATGGAACACTCTCACACACTAAAACACGAGAGAGAGAGAGAGAGAGAGAGAGAGAGAGAGAGAGAGAGAGAGAGAGAGAGAGAGAGAGAGAGAGAGAGAGAGAAAGTGCTCGGGCTGCTTTGAAACGTATCGGCAATGATCAAGCAAACACAATTATATATGTAAGAAAGAGAGAGAAAGGGGGAGGGGGTGCTTGTTGCATTAATATCTTCTTACAAATCTGTCATGACAAATCAAAGTGAGATTAGTATTTATTCAACATAGCTTGCGTAAATTTCCCCACAACACATCACAAGAAAAGCCACCCCAATCACTGTCTTAAGGCCAGGGGAGTCCTCTCCACCCTGTCGCCCTCTTACAGTATGTGGGATTTATGGCTAGATTGATGACAACACCAGAGACAAGCTATCAAGAACTTAACAAAAAACACCAAGACACTTACGCATCATTGTTTTCCATTACTTCACGTTGGAAGGGAGACAAAGTATCCAAGCTTAGTCCAAATCCACCCTCCTTGATTCAGCAAATGTTGGGCTTACACTAGTAGGAGAAATGATAGATTTCCTACTCTCAATTGAATGATCACTCTCTCTCTTACAATGGCATAGAGTTCCCTTGCTAATCTCCTATTACAACACATGCACATGCATAAGACAATGAGCTTCCACTCAAGAGCTCCTTCTAGAGAGGTTGAGCTTGGCTTCTCAAGCTATAGCATAGTGCTCTTTCTTCTGGCTCCCCCTTTTGTGCTAGCTACACCCTCCTTTTATAGCAATTTTGAAGGCTAGGGTTACTCCTCTAACCATGGTTGGGTTAGATTTTCAGCCATTTATCTAATTTCTTTTGCTTGGAATTATCAAGAAGTTGGTGGGGAAAGAGAGAGGAGAGAAATGGAGGTGATAGGACTTTTCATAGTGGGTTAGTGTTAGTAGAGTTAGTATTAATTTACAAATGGAATTGGATATTTACAATGGGAGTATCCATGTAGGATACAAATAAGGAAGAAAAACTCTTAAGAGGTAAGAAAAGGTGGATTTCTTACAAGGTTGATGCTCCAAGTGTCTTGAGTAGGGCCGATTTTGACGCTTGTTGACGGTCCACTAGCTTTGACGGTACATTTTTTCTCCACTCTTGACCTTCCTTGAGAGACAAGGTAATTGAAGCTGAGTAATCAACCACCATGATGCTGTCTTTTAAGAGAAGAGGCTGAATTTTGTGGTTTTTTTGAAAGATATGGGTAACTTGGAGGAGGAAAAATGAGACTAGGTGGTCAATTTTGGAATGGAATTGTGTGTGGGAGGTATGAGTTCACCATGGTTTCTCTTATTCTTCAAGGTTGAGGAGAAGGTGAGTAGGGTGCAGAGAGGAGTGGTGAGAGAGGTGGGGATGATGAGTGGAGAAGTGTGTGTGAAAGAGGAAAATGATAAAGTGGAAGAGAGAGTGTGGCTGCATAGCATGGGAAAACTGGGGTCCACTAATAAAATCATAGCTCACAGCTCGTAGCTCGAAAAAATATGAAAAAATTTGAGGCAAAAGTTCAGCTCACGAGCTAGAACTTTTGTTTGTATCACCTTTTCAAATTCGGAGAGCAAGTGAACTTTAAAAATTCAGCAAAACCGACCGTTTTTTTCCACTACACAAGGTCCTTGTGGGGTCCTTCTTTGGATGATTCTTTTGAATACCTCCAAGAGTGAGCCCTCCATAGTGCATGTATGCATGCCACCTACCCTTGACCTTATTTGGTAGGTCTATAATTGAAGATATTGTTGAGATTATGATATAAGTGAATAGTACAACTAAGAAAATCAAATATTGAGGGGTCTAAAAAATATGTACATGTCAAATATAAATAATATAAGTGGAAAAATATAAAGGGGTCAAAAGAAATCTCTCTCATTATGAGGCTACCATAAAAAGATAAATATTTTTGGTGCTCTAATTTTTTAGGAAAAAAAAAACAAAATAGATGTAGGAAGGGAAAAATCACAATAGTGAAAAAATATACACATAAATAAAACTAGTTTTTTGGATTTTTGTTGGGGTGGAGTTACACCAAATATAAGAGAAGCTTACATGAAAATATTTCTATATGGAATAAAGAGTATGAAAAATGGTAAGAAAAAATTGTGGTAATGGTGAGGCAATGTACAGAGCATAAATAGCACACACCTAGGTAGAAATATTTAAATAAATACCAAAATAATTATGAAAAAATCTTTTATTTAGGCCCTATATACAAAGAAATATTTACATACGCATGGGCCATAATATACTTTAATTTTTTATTTTTTTTATTTTTTTGGCTCAACTAGCCCAATGACTAGCTAATTGAGGGTTTTTTAAGAAGATATGGGAAAAGTCCTGTGACTCACGCACGTCTATGTACAGTGAAATGGTAGGGATAGCCACAGTGTTTGGGTGATTTTGGTAGGGTGAGGTAACTCACTGTGGCAATTACAAAGAGCCGAAAAAACGGCTATCATTAGCCCTCCCCTTGGATGATGGTATATTCATGTACCATCATAAAGCATCTTTTCCAAAGAGAGTGCTTCAGAGTCCTTGACGAGATTTTTATTGTTTGGCCCCTCAGAATTTTGGCTAGAGTTACACTCATGCTTCATGTAACAATACTTACATGAGACAGTGGCCTTTTGACAGATCTTTGGTAGATCATTTGGTAGAAGGCGACTCAAAAAGGGCTTCAAGCGATACCCGTTTACTTTCCTGGAGTGCTCTTTACCATTCAAGTCCATAAGCTGATAGTAACTTGAATTGAAAGCCTTCTTGACGATGTACGGCCCTTGACATCTTGTTTCAAATTTGGCATCAAAACGATTATCGAGTCGATTGTCATACCTTAGCAGAAGATCTCCTTCATTGATGTCTTTGTCCTTCAGTTTCTTGTCAAGCTTCTCCTTTGTCTGTGTGGCTTTCCTCTTATAGCACTCGTAAGCTACTTCTCTTTTCCACTGAAGCTCAGCTGAGCTAAGAAGTCGATCCATCCATGCTTCTTGATCATCTTGTGTTGATTTGCCATGAATTCGCATTGTTGGAATGTTTAGCTCAATTGGATGTAAAGCCTCTTGACCATAGACCAAGTGAAATGGTGCGAACTCCGTGGCTTCCCTATATCTGGTTCGATACGCCCACAAGGCACCATCCAAGAAGTCATCCCATAACTTTGTCTTGTTTTTCACCATCCTTATAATGATGTCTGTAATGACACCATTAGCTTTTTCTACCAAACCATTTGATTGGGGATAGTAGGGTGTACTGTGACGATGTAGGATGTGAAGTTCTTCACAGACTTCTGTGAGCAATCCCTTTCTAAACCCTGGACCATTATCAGAAACAATCTCCAAAGGTGTACCAAATCTACAACAAATGTGAGTGTAGACGAATTTGCTCACTGTCTTCTCATTTACCTTTGCCACACTTGTGCTTCCACCCACCTAGTCATATAGTCTACAGCCACTAGAATGTAGAGTTTACCATTTTTTGTCCTAGGCAGAGGACCCATAGCATCAATGCCCCACTTTTCAAAGGGTCCATTTGCAAGCACGATTTGCCTTGGACCATAAACCAATCTTCTATTCCCATTTACCTGACAATTGTGACAACTTTTACACCAATGTTGGACATCCACATGCAAACTTAGCCAAACATACCCCGCAAGCAAAATCTTCTTCACAGTTAATTCTTGGGCAAAATGACCACCACATGCTTCTTCATGCAAACCTTTGAGAATGGCTAGAATTTCCTCAATAGTTGGTACTCTTCTGCATACTTGATCCCTCCCTCTTTGATAGAGGGAGCCTTCTAGGAAGAGATATGGGCTTGCCTTCTTCATGAGTCTCCTCTTCTGAGCCTTCGTGAAGTCTTGTGGAAACTCGCCCTCCAAAATGTAGCTAATAATGGGAGTCAATGACTCCAATCCCTGGTATCTCGGTTGCTTGACAGTTGCTGCCACCATGATGACCTGCACTTCTTTCTCAACACATGTAACTACTTGCTGTGCAAGTAAATCAGCATCTTCATTCTGTTTCCTAAGAATATGATATAGTTGCACTTCTTCAAATTGATTAAACAATCTACGAATGGCATGAACTTTTGTCCGTAAGCTTTCATTCTTGCATGCCCAAATGCCTAAAATCTGTTTAACAATGAGAAGTGCATCTCCCTTTACCATGAGGCGTTGTATCCCTTGGCCAATGCACATCTTCAAACCATGAATTAGTGTGTCGTATTCTGCTTCATTTTTGCTAGCTGAACTTGGTAGATTGAACTTCTCTTTCATGACCACCTCTCCACTTGGGTTGAGCAACACTAGCCCACCCCCTGCTTTTCCTGTGGCTTGACGAAAAGCTCCATCAAAGAACAATGTAAAAGCATTAGGAATACTTTTTGGTGGTGGTAATGGTAGGGTCTTTACTTCAGGCACCTTAATCTCCTTTTCATGCACCCTATAAGTGAGAATCCCTGCCAATTGTGCACGCACACTATCTTCTACCTTGAAAGAGGATTGAAACTCTTGCAACTCCATAATCCACTTTGAGATCCTAGTACTAAGATTCATTTGAGATGACACCCAAGGGAACAAATTCTCTGCAGTGAGAATTACAAAAGGTTTTGGTAGCAGGTAGGATCTAAACTTTCTCACCGCAAACATGAGAGAAAGCATCATGAGTTCTGCTTCTGTGTAGTCTCTCTCCAAAGCATTCATGACCCTACTAGCAAAGTAGATGGGTCGCATCCTTGTACTGTGGGGATCTTGTTGTAGCAACACAGCACCAATTGTTTCCCTTCCAACACTAGAGCTAACAAAGAATGTGTACTCCCAACAAGGAGGCATGAGTGTTGGTAGCTCTGACAAAATGACTTTAATGTTACAAAAATACTCTTCAAGCTCATCAGACCATGAAAATTCTACTTGTTGTGTCAACTTTTGCAAAGGATGAAGCAACTCCGAAGCTAAGTGAATAAAGCGTGACATATACTTCACTTTTTGAATGAATGATATGACCTCTTTGAGATTCTTGGGTGAGGGGAGCTCAATAAGAGCCTTTGCCTTTGAAGGATCCACCTCAATGCCTTTATAGGAAACCTTGTGACCAAGCAAGATCACTTCATCCTCAGCTATGTGACACTTGTCGGGGTTGAGTTGACCTCCCATGTCATAGAGCTTCTTTAAACCTTCTTCTACCCTTTGTAGATGCAATGATTTTGAGCTATAAATGCAAAAATCATCAATAAAAACCCTAATGGACTTTCCAAAGAATGCTTGAAACACCATGTTCATGAAGCGTTGGAAAGTTGCAGGAGCATTTGTCAGACCAAATGGCATGACTCTAAAAGCATAACAACCCCAAGGAGTGATAAAGGTTGTTTTCAATTGATCCTCCAATGCGATACCTATTTGAAAGTAACCCGAGTAGCCATCACACACAGTGTACTTCTCATGACCAGCTACTTCATTTAGTATCTCATCTTGAAATGGGAGGGGAAAGTGATCTCTTTTTGTTGCCTCATTGAGGGGACGGTAATCCACACACACCCTCCACTTGCCATTTTTCTTAGGAGTGACAACAACAAGAGAGACCCACTCTGAATTCTCCACTGGATAAATGAAACCTGCTGCTAGAAGCTTTCTTACCTCCTTGAGTAGAGCCTGCTCCTTAATGACTCCTAGCCTTCGTAGCTTTTGAGCCTTAGGTGTGGCCTCTGGCTTCAGCTCAATCTTGTGTTGAACAACATCTACTCCACGCACATCGGTGTAGTCTTTAGCAAAAAGCCTCGGAAATTTCCTTAGCACACATTTGAACTCCTCTCTTTCATCCTTTGTAAGTGTTGTAGACAACATACCTTCTAACATTCCTTCATCTTCCACCTTTTGGTTCTCTTGGGAACCTACCTCTTCCAAACCTCGACAAGAGGTCTCTTGGTTGCTTGGCTTAAACCTTACCCCCATGACTTCGATAGAAGACTCCTCTTTAGTAATGCTGCTGCTACTTTCTTCTTCTGAAGTGCTATCGGTCCAACCTTCTTCCGTCTCACTTTGAGATGATTCTTCATGGAGCTCCTCTTGGCGTTGCTCCTTCATGTCAAAGACAACCTTCTTATGATTGTCATTCCTGCAAATTAATTTCCCACTCTCCCAATCCTGCAAAGCTCTCATTTTCATTAGCCATGGTCTTCCTAGGATAAATGGATAACCACTTCCCTTGGTCCACATAACATAAAAATCCACTGCCTTCTTAATGCCAAAGGCCTCCACAAAAACATTTTTACAAATGCCTACGCACCTAGCCTTGCTATTGTTTGCCATTTTCACTTTGATTTCAGGTGTCTCATGGATGTGCATGCCTAGTCTTTGCATGAGCCCTTCTGTCATGATGCGAATTTGTGCACCCCCATCCACTAGACCTTTCCTAACCAATCTTCCTTTTATGTAACAATCTAGCACAGGTGTAATATCCTCGTTCATTTCAGCATGTGCAATTTTTACAACAGGAAAACTCTCTTTTACCTTTCTCCTAGTGCTAACTGCCTTTGTTAAATCCCTCCTAACTTGTGGGCATAATGCAAGAAATTGAGGCCATGAGATATCAGGACCCTTACCTCGCATGTCTTCCAACAGGTTGTATGGAGCCATACCATGTCCAAGAGGGAAGTCTTGGAGATTGATACGACGTCCAGTCCTCTTAGCTTCCTTGGTCTCCTTTGCCTTCTTGCCTTGTCCATGGTCACTCTGTGATGGGACACCCTCTTTCTCTTTACCTTTTCCTCGGCCACGCTTAATGCCATTGGCTTCCATGTCAACCTCATTTGAATTTGTCACCTCTACCACATGCACATTTGGATCTGGCAAAGGTGGAACTCCTTCTACCCCTTGTGGAGGTGGTCTTCGTCCATTTGGCCTTTGTAGAAGCCTTGGTTGTTGACCAGCTCCTTCTCCTGCATTCATCACTGGGTAATTCAAGTTAGGTCTCCCTGGCTCTCCACGGGGCCAAGGACAATTATACATCCCATGTCCAGACTCTCCACAATTCCAACATTGCAAGACTCTCCTAGTTCGTGGCTCTCTCTCTTCTGACTTCTTTGCTTGTCCCTTTGGACCTACAGCTTGTGCAAGGTGAATTGACAGGCTGCTTAAGGATTCATTTAACTTCTCAATCACTTCAGCCGTTACCTCAGGAAGCTCCCTAGATGTTGATGCTTGTGACTTACCTTTGGGTCTAAGACCTTCTATTGGAACCTCTCCCCTTAAGCACTTGAGTTTCCTATATTTCTCAGCAGCCTTAGTTTCAGCTGCATCAAAGGTAGCAGGTGCACCCGCCTCAACTTTTACCTTACGGTCAGGAAAGAGTCCGGCTATGAACCTCTCCTTCTTTAGACATTCTGCACCATCACCAGGGTTAGCAACATTTCGTATCCATAGAGCCCAAAGACGTAGAAACTCTTGCTTGTACAAGTAGTAGTCATCTAAGTCTTTTTGCTTATGAGAAACAATGTCTTGCCATAATTTTTGAGTGTTTTGGGGATCAAAGAAGTATTTCTTGAAACGATTCAAAACTTCTGTGTAATTCCCCTTAACTTCCTCAGGCAAAGAGTCAAACCAAGTGCTAGCATCTTTCCTAAGGACCACCTCAAACATTTCTACACGTTCTTGATCAGTTATTATCCTCTTGATACGGCAAGACATCTTGAAGGCCAGGGGAGTCCTCTCCACCCTGTCGCCCTCTTACAGTATGTGGGATTTATGGCTAGATTGATGACAACACCAGAGACAAGCTATCAAGAACTTAACAAAAAACACCAAGACACTTACGCATCATTGTTTTCCATTACTTCACGTTGGAAGGGAGACAAAGTATCCAAGCTTAGTCCAAATCCACCCTCCTTGATTCAGCAAATGTTGGGCTTACACTAGTAGGAGAAATGATAGATTTCCTACTCTCAATTGAATGATCACTCTCTCTCTTACAATGGCATAGAGTTCCCTTGCTAATCTCCTATTACAACACATGCACATGCATAAGACAATGAGCTTCCACTCAAGAGCTCCTTCTAGAGAGGTTGAGCTTGGCTTCTCAAGCTATAGCATAGTGCTCTTTCTTCTGGCTCCCCCTTTTGTGCTAGCTACACCCTCCTTTTATAGCAATTTTGAAGGCTAGGGTTACTCCTCTAACCATGGTTGGGTTAGATTTTCAGCCATTTATCTAATTTCTTTTGCTTGGAATTATCAAGAAGTTGGCGGGGAAAGAGAGAGGAGAGAAATGGAGGTGATAGGACTTTTCATAGTGGGTTAGTGTTAGTAGAGTTAGTATTAATTTACAAATGGAATTGGATATTTACAATGGGAGTATCCATGTAGGATACAAATAAGGAAGAAAAACTCTTAAGAGGTAAGAAAAGGTGGATTTCTTACAAGGTTGATGCTCCAAGTGTCTTGAGTAGGGCCGATTTTGACGCTTGTTGACGGTCCACTAGCTTTGACGGTACATTTTTTCTCCACTCTTGACCTTCCTTGAGAGACAAGGTAATTGAAGCTGAGTAATCAACCACCATGATGCTGTCTTTTAAGAGAAGAGGCTGAATTTTGTGGTTTTTTTGAAAGATATGGGTAACTTGGAGGAGGAAAAATGAGACTAGGTGGTCAATTTTGGAATGGAATTGTGTGTGGGAGGTATGAGTTCACCATGGTTTCTCTTATTCTTCAAGGTTGAGGAGAAGGTGAGTAGGGTGCAGAGAGGAGTGGTGAGAGAGGTGGGGATGATGAGTGGAGAAGTGTGTGTGAAAGAGGAAAATGATAAAGTGGAAGAGAGAGTGTGGCTGCATAGCATGGGAAAACTGGGGTCCACTAATAAAATCATAGCTCACAGCTCGTAGCTCGAAAAAATATGAAAAAATTTGAGGCAAAAGTTCAGCTCACGAGCTAGAACTTTTGTTTGTATCACCTTTTCAAATTCGGAGAGCAAGTGAACTTTAAAAATTCAGCAAAACCGACCGTTTTTTTCCACTACACAAGGTCCTTGTGGGGTCCTTCTTTGGATGATTCTTTTGAATACCTCCAAGAGTGAGCCCTCCATAGTGCATGTATGCATGCCACCTACCCTTGACCTTATTTGGTAGGTCTATAATTGAAGATATTGTTGAGATTATGATATAAGTGAATAGTACAACTAAGAAAATCAAATATTGAGGGGTCTAAAAAATATGTACATGTCAAATATAAATAATATAAGTGGAAAAATATAAAGGGGTCAAAAGAAATCTCTCTCATTATGAGGCTACCATAAAAAGATAAATATTTTTGGTGTTCTAATTTTTTAGAAAAAAAAAAACAAAATAGATGTAGGAAGGGAAAAATCACAATAGTGAAAAAATATACACATAAATAAAACTAGTTTTTTGGATTTTTGTTGGGGTGGAGTTACACCAAATATAAGAGAATCTTACATGAAAATATTTCTATATGGAATAAAGAGTATGAAAAATGGTAAGAAAAAATTGTGGTAATGGTGAGGCAATGTACAGAGCATAAATAGCACACACCTAGGTAGAAATATTTAAATAAATACCAAAATAATTATGAAAAAATCTTTTATTTAGGCCCTATATACAAAGAAATATTTACATTCGCATGGGCCATAATATACTTTAATTTTTTATTTCTTTTTATTTTTTTGGCTCAACTAGCCCAATGACTAGCTAATTGAGGGTTTTTTAAGAAGATATAGGAAAAGTCCCGTGACTCACGCACGCCTATGTACAGTGAAATGGTAGGGATAGCCACAGTGTTTGGGTGATTTTGGTAGGGTGAGGTAACTCACTGTGGAAATTACAACGAGCCGAAAAAACGGCTATCATTAGCACTCCCCCTGGATGATGGTATATTCATGTACCATGATAAAGCCTCTTTTCCAAAGAGAGTGCTTCAGAGTCCTTGACGAGATTTTTATTGTTTGGCCCCTCAGAATTTTGGCTAGAGTTACACTCATGCTTCATGTAACAATACTTACATGAGACAGTGGCCTTTTGACAGATCTTTGGTAGATCCTTTGGTAGAAGGTGACTCAAATAGGGCTTCAAGCGATACCCGTTTACTTTCCTGGAGTGCTCTTTACCATTCAAGTCCATAAGCTGATAGTAACTTGAATTGAAATCCTTATTGACTATGTATGGCCCTTGCCATCTTGTTTCAAATTTGGCATCAAAATGATTATCGAGTCGATTGTCATACCTTAGCAGAAGATCTCCTTCATTGATGTCTTTGTCCTTCAGTTTCTTGTCAAGCTTCTCCTTTGTCTGTGTGGCTTTCCTCTTATAACACTCGTAAGCTACTTCTCTTTTCCACTGAAGCTCAGCTAAGCTAAGAAGTCGATCCATCCATGCTTCTTGATCATCTTGTGTTGATTTGCCATGAAGTCGCATTGTTGGAATGTTTAGCTCAATTGGCTGTAAAGCCTCTTGACCATAGACCAAGTGAAATGGTGTGAACTCCGTGGCTTCTCTATATGTGGTTCGATACGCCCACAAGGCACCATCCAAGAAGTAATCCCATAACTTTGTCTTGTTTTTCACCATCCTTCTAATGATGTCTGCAATGACACCATTAGCTTTTTCTACCAAATCATTTGATTGGGGATAGTAGGGTATACTGTGACGATGTAGAATGTGAAGTTCTTCACAGACTTCTGTGAACAATCCCTTTCTAAACCCTGGACCATTATCAGAAACAATCTCCAAAGGTGTACCAAATCTACAACAAATGTGAGTGTAGACGAATTTGCTCACTGTCTTCTCATTTACCTTTGCCACACTTGTGCTTCCACCCACCTAGTCATATAGTCTACAGCCACTAGAATGTAGAGTTTACCATTTTTTGTCCTAGGCAGAGGACCCATAGCATCAATGCCCCACTTTTCAAAGGGTCCATTTGCAAGCACGATTTGCCTTGGACCATAAACCAATCTTCTATTCCCATTTACCTGACAATTGTGACAACTTTTACACCAATGTTGGACATCCACATGCAAACTTGGCCAAACATACCCCGCAAGCAAAATCTTCTTCACAGTTAATTCTTGGGCAAAATGACCACCACATGCTTCTTCATGCAAACCTTTTAGAATGGCTGGAATTTCCTCAATAGTTGGTACTCTTCTGCATACTTGATCCCTCCCTCTTTGATAGAGGGAGCCTTCTAGGAAGAGATATGGGCTTTCCTTCTTCATGAGTCTCCTCTTCTGAGCCTTCGTGAAGTCTTGTGGAAACTCGCCCTCCAAAATGTAGCTAATAATGGGAGTCAATGACTCCAATCCCTGGTATCTCGGTTGCTTGACAGTTGCTGCCACCATGATGACCTGCACTTCTTTCTCAACACATGTAACTACTTGCTGTGCAAGTAAATCAGCATCTTCATTCTGTTTCCTAAGAATATGATATAGTTGCACTTCTTCAAATTGATTAAACAATCTACGAATGGCATGAACTTTTGTCCGTAAGCTTTCATTCTTGCATGCCCAAATGCCTAAAATCTGTTTAACAATGAGAAGTGCATCTCCCTTTACCATGAGGCGTTATATCCCTTGGCCAATGCACATCTTCAAACCATGAATTAGTGTGTCGTATTCTGCTTCATTTTTGCTAGCTGAACTTGGTAGATTGAACTTCTCTTTCATGACCACCTCTCCACTTGGGTTGAGAAACACTAGCCCTCCCCCTGATTTTCCTGTGGCTTGATGAAAAGCTCCATCAAAGAACCAGGTAAAAGCATTAGGAATAGTTTTTGGTGGTGGTAATGGTAGGGTCTTTACTTCAGGCACCTTAATCTCCTTTTCATGCACCCTATAAGTGAGAATCCCTGCCAATTGTGCACGCACACTATCTTCTACCTTGAAAGAGTATTGAAACTCTTGCAACTCCATAATCCACTTTGAGATCCTAGTACTAAGATTCATTTGAGATGACACCCAAGGGAACAAATTCTCTGCAGTGAGAATTACAAAAGGTTTTGGTAGCAGGTAGGATCTAAACGGGTAGAAGACATATTTGATAAGCTACAAGCGTCGACCTCCTTCAGTAAGATTGACCTAAAAAGTGGCTACCATCAAATAAGGATATTTGATCAAGACATTGTAAAGACCACATTTCACACTACGTTTGGTCTTTACGAGTACATTGTCATGCCTTTTGGCTTGACCAATGCACCAAGCACATTTAAGTGCTTGTTGAAGAAGCTATTCAGGCCTCATTGAACCTTTACTGGAGTGTTCTTTGATGATATAATCATCTACTCTAACTCATCACACGAACACAAGCAACACCAGGTAATATTTCAAGTTTTATGAGAGAATAAACTTTATATTAATCGAAAGAAAAGCGAGTTTTTATTACAAGAGATTTAGTATTTAGGTCACCTTATCTCTCAAGATGGAATTTTCTTTCCTCCCTCTTTAAAATTTTTGAGCTTGGACAACCTCTTCCACACGGCATAGGATTTCCTATGGCCTCTTCTTTTTGGTGGTTCAAGAGCTGCACCATCACTTTCTTTAGGAGAGGAAGAGTATGAGGAGGATGGAGAAGAGGGTGACCTCTTTCTCGCCTTTTTCTTCCCTTGTTCCTCCTTGTCTGCATCATCACTTTCTTTAGGAGAGGAAGATGATAAAGAAGATGGAGAAGAGGGTGACCTCTTTCTTGCCTTTCTTCTCTTGTTTTCTCTTGTCCCTCATTGAATTATGGTGTAGAGAAGTATGCGATGGTCTTATTTGTTTAGGGGATGTTGGAGAGCGTTTTGCCCGCCGTCTTCATGGAGCCATCTCCATCGAAGTGCCAGGAGACTCACTTATTTCTCGTTCTTTTAGTGGGGGATCTACCGTTCAAACTCGAGCTCTCTTTTGGGAAGGAGATGCGTCGTCAAGTAGAAGAGTTTTGAGCTTTTTGTACGGATCCTCTTCTTGTTCTTTCATCAGAGAGAGGCCTCTTTTGGAAGTCTTACAAGGAGGCTTCCTAGGTACTCTCTCTTCTTGATGGGGATTTTGGAGAATCCCATGAGTACGTAGCTATCGTTGCACTTCACCTTGGAGGGATGGATTGCCCATGGCTTGTTGAAGCCTAGTAACAAGGTAATTAACAAGCATAGGGGCATCATTAGTAGCTTGATCATTAGCAAAATAAAATATATCAACATTGATTTCACTCTCTTTACTATTGTTAGCCATTCTAACAAATTTTAGGTTTCAAATTTTTAAGTGTACTTTTGCACTTCAATCCCTAGTTTCTACTCCTCTTAACCCTAGAAAAGCACTCAAGCTCCTGTACTCCTAGCTCGAATATCATTAATTTTAGGGAATAGAAGAGAGGGTCTTTCACCACCAAAACAACACCAGCTCCTGTCAAGCTTCAAATAGGTTAATAGTGGTTAAGCCGTAGGCAAGCCCCATAGGACTCCACTATTAAGACCATAGATCTCGATGGTGATGCCCCATTATCTTCATGAAGCACGTGCACTGCAAGGCTGGAAAATCGCTATTCTACTTACTCAATTGCAATTAATAATACCAACCATTTATAGTCATCTTGAGGACTTCTCTTCCTGAGCAAGAAAACAAAATCCAATATCTCTGATACCAATGTAACATTTAATGGTCTAGTAACTTGTGTGTAGCAGACAATAACACAGACATAGTGAGCATTTCATTAACAATAGGTTGGTAACCTAACAGGACATAAAAGTGTCCTTTCAGGGTTTTGAAAAAAACCTCCAAAACCATAGTAGATCCACTCATTTTGTAAAATACTTTCATGAGGTTATAGTTCAAGGCCTACTACACATGGAAAAAATAAGAAACTTGTAAAATTTCTCATCTTTTGGTCACACCAAGCCTCCAAAGTTGATGGACCAGTACATTTTCATGAAAACAGTCATTTCTTACGTTTTGTTGCATAAAAATAAGATTAGGGATTTTTGTAGGACTTGAGATAAATTCCCTATTTAACTTCAAAGGGTTGGTGATCAGAACATATGATTGCTTCTCACTCACTATTTTTTGTTTTGCCAAAAGAAATAGGTACAAAAAAGTTGAATTTTTACCAGTCTGCAAACCTATCATCAAAGTTTCTATAGCCACGCTCAATACAAATAATATATGCATGTTTTCTTAGTTCCCTATTGTCCTTTAGGTTCATAAGGAGCCATGGATCATGTCAAAAGAATAATACATCTCTTACCAAGGGGAACCTTGGGGACAAATATGAAGTGCTAAATACAACAAACATGAAAAAACTGGGTTCAACATTATGAGTTGTGGAATCCCATAGAAACTATTCAATATCTAGCCAAATTTGATCCTCATGACTAGATATGGTTACTACCTAAAAAATACATGTAGTTGTCACAAGAAACTAACAATATTGAAAAAGCTATACTTGATATAGTAGAATGTTTCGTTTTCTTCTATAATTGAAAAAATCAACCATCGTTGTCTACTATGAAAAATAGGGTATTAGGTGCCCTAAAACTTAAGGAATATTAGCTTTATGTTACAATATGCGACATAGAAAATTAAAACTGCATTTGGATATTATGAAAGCCACCAAAAAAATCATAGAAGAGCTAAAATTGGCTAAAAAACAGGATTTGACAATTTTTGTAATTTGGTCATAACTTACAACTTTAACATTTATTTCTCCCTAGAAGCATCAGGGCATGTTGAGGACTACTAAAGATAGTTCTCTAGCATTATAGACCTTACAAACATGAATTCTAGAGTGGTATAGTTGCAAAAAGTTGAAAAAAGCCAAAAACAGGACCCGTTTTTTCACATAGCTTAGGTTGTGAAATGTTGTGCAACAAGGTTAAAGATGGAATTGATATTCCCAAAAAATGTCGAGTTTTTTTCAGCTCATGAGAAAAATTTCTAGATAGATAGCACCTCAAAATCCATTTTGAAACTCTTGACATAATTCAAGGAAAATGGTCACTTAACAGGACATAAAAGTGTCCCATTACCAACCTAGTGTTAAGAATAGATTCCTAATGAGCATAGCAAGAGTCCTTGGTTTGAGAGATCAACAAAAGAATAACACCTCGTTAGATAGGCATGAACAATACTTCAAAAAGAGAGAGAAATAAAGCTATTGACAACAGCCGAGGACCGGATTTACATGGAGTCGGTCCCCCCTCCAAAAGGCTTTGTAATATAGGTTTCCCCCATCAAGGGAGACATTTTACAATAGAATACTTTGTGTTCCTTCAATAACTTGCTAGTGCAATGAAGATGGAAGCTTCAAGCACCAAGCTTACACTTGAAAAGCACAACATCAATTCCCTCCCGGCCTCAAACCCAAGACCTCACACACCTTCAAATATGGTGAGAGCTAGTGGGGTATGAGAGTAGATCTAAAGGAAGAAATTTTCTTAGAAGAAAGAAGTACTTTTCCTCACATAATCACTCTTCATAGCATGGCATAGCTTAATAATTAGAATGGTAGAGGAGATGAGCATGCATTGGAGCTTGGCTCTTGGTTGGATTTGCATCACAAAGCCAAGAGTTGTTTGTTTAAGCCTTCCTTCTCACAAGATTGGAGTAGATGATGAGCTTTCCATTGAAGCTTGAGAAGGAGATAGTCTTCTTTATTTCACAGATGAGCTTGTGTGAGTGTGTGTGCCATAATTCCTTGCAAAAATCAGCCCCCCCCCTCTCTCTCTTGGTTGACCCCTCTTGCTATTTCCTCTTGATAGACCCTCAATGGCTCATGCCAAGCTTAGCCAATAGGAAATAAGAGGTCGAGTGGAGTTTTGACAAGTGTCCCTCTTTCCTCTTTAGTGATATCTCTCTTGGTCGACCCCTCTTGCTATTTCCTCTTGCTAGCCCCTCATTGGCTCATGCCAAGCTTAGCCAATAGGAAATAAGAGGTCAAGTGGAGTTGTGACAAGTGTCCCTCTTTCCTCTTTAGTGATATCTTAGCTAATTCAAATAATACATTTAAATCCCCATTGGACCTTTTACCCTTCTGGCCAATAGGAATTAAGCAAGCCATTGGGCTGCTTAACTCCCATTGGACCCCTTGGCAAGTTGTCCAATGATCTTCTAGGAGAATTAACTTTCATTGGTTCTCTTATCAAGTGTTTTTAAATGAATTAAACTAAATTTAATCTAGCCTAATTTTCATTGGTCCACCTCTCTGGCCATCCAATAGGATTTGAATGCACTTTGGGAAAACTGGGCTAGGAACCTGACATGTGTCCACTATGGCCTTTGTGTAAAGGGAAGCCTTGAGTGTGTGTGTGTGTGTGTGTGTTATCTCACCTCTTCTCTCTCCTTCCCTACCTTTAGGGATTGCCTCCTCCCATCTAGGGATATGTGAAGATTTTATGATCTTCACAAAAGCATCCAATTCTGTTAAGCTTGACCATTTGAACTTTACCTTTGAATTTTGGAACCTTAGCATTTTGGAAGTATTAATGGGCTAAATTCTAAGGTCTTTGAAGAACCATTCATGCACATTGCTCTTTTGCAGATGGCCCCCTTTGGATCCCTATTTTCCCTCCTTTGGATTGCTATTGTGACTAATATCTCTGCTAGTCTTACCAATATTCTAGCTTTTTCTCCCTTGGTACTTTCCCCTTATTAAATGATCAATTTAACATGAGAAAATCTAGGAGAATTAGATATTAGTTATTACGACAAGTCATTTGTCAAAAATAAAACTCTTAAATTTAGATGAAGAAATTTTCTTATGCCTATTGTCTTCCACATACTGCATATTCTAGTGTCCGGTACCAGTCATGGTATTAAGTGAAGAGTATGGATGTATATCTTCATCCCATGCTTGAAGCATTACAATAACTATGGATAGGCACATAAGTAGTGGAAATGAGCCAACATACAAATTGACACATTAGCTTCATTAGAGGCATTCTAATATAAACAATGTATGATTATATTGGCTTTGGATAACTCTCAAGTAGGAATCCACAGTGGTCAATTATGATTTCATCATATTACTTTAGGATGTGTGAGGAAAATAAAAGTAAGTTTTGGTGAGTGTAGAGCTTAAATATAGTGGTTTTAATGCATTTGTCAAATGTGGACCAAGGCTTGCCTCACGTCGACCAATAGCACTAAACAATAAAATGTATGAAGATTATTAGGGAAAATATGAACCCGAAAGGGGCCTTGTAAGAGCAACCAATCAGATTTTAGTCAACAATAGGACATAAAAGGGGGGCATGGATAGCCCATATCTACGCTTCTCAAAACTACATCATGTAACATATATACGGGAAGATCTCGGTAATGTGATTCAAATGAACTATTGTCAGACAAATTTGAAGTGAAAATGCTTAAGTTATCGCCATTCCAAAAAAATACAGAAAATGATGGGACCGTGGCCACAAGCCCTTTCTCATTGGTATAGAGAGTATATTCCAAAAGCATCTTTGATCCTAAAGGGCCCTTTCAGAGTTCATATTTTCCCTAATGTCATCAAGCACATCTTTGAAAGGACCATGAGCTACTTGGGTTTTCTTGGAAGAGAGATGATAAGGATGTCTGCTCAAGAATGGGTAGAGGAAAAGAAGATAAATGAAGTGTGTCTTCCATCGAGTATGAAGAGATTGTCAATATGGTATGAGCTACATTAATACACCAGATTAAGAATAGACCACTTTAAATCCAATGCACATATTCAAGAATGTGGACAGCTTATTGTGAGACCATTTCATTGGAAATAAAAATACACTTACCACTAGGGTTGACTTTAGGGATATTGGCTATATGGAGCAGTTGTGGCCGCAAATTGCAAATGACAGGTCAATAAAGTTTCCTAAAATGCCTTGGATTTTGATAGAAAAACAAGAAACAAAGTTGAAAGGGATCATACTGAGTATATGAAACATCCACATGCATGATCCACTCTCTTAGGAGGATGTCCAGAAGGAAATAAAATCCCATTGGTTTGAAGTCACATGATTAGCATAAAATATATCACATATGCTTCAAATTAATGCATAAATATCATAGTAAGGTGCATGCTTCATACCTATAAGGCACCAAAACTGCTTTGTAATTTATTTTTTCTTGTGGCTATTGATGGTTCGTGCTCTCTACTATTTGCACCACAATATATAAACTTGCTACATTGGTTCATTGGACTTTCCAAAATGAGATCAACATTGCCTCCATACTCTCCATGAAGCAAAATGCTACAAAGTGGTTTGCATATTTGAAATACACTTACAAACCACCATGATTACCATTTAAGTGTATTTCATGCACATAGTTGATGAACTAGAAATAACAGGCACTATGCATTTCAAAGGGATATTCTTCTTAGAGCACTTCATGAAAACATTTAAGAGATATATAAGTGAAAGAACAGTCCCAAAGGAAAGCATCAAAAAGGGTACTTAATGTACGTTGGAGTGGCTCTCTTTGATCGGCCGTGTAGACAATATCCTTTGGCGGACAATTGAGACCTAACTGCGATTGTGATGGTAATTCTCGATGTGAAAAAAAATGAGCATAGGATTGGAAGCAAAGATTAAGCAGTATTTGCACGCTTCACAACCCGACATTAGAAAAGTGGCCTGCTCGATATGACGCTACAAAGCAAGAGTAGCAGGCTACATGACATGTCTTTAGATGGAAAAAACAATCATCAATGTATTATCTTACATTAAGAAAAATGTGTTGCCTTTAGGGACCCTTTGGGATTAAGGTTAATTAGAGGCCAACTAATAGTAAGATGGTGGTGGACGTAGTCTATACCCTCAAAAGAGTAGGGGGACAAGGTAGTGTTACACCTCTTAATGGCCTAGTCAGAAGGTAAGGGTGGTGGCTAGGGAAAAGGGATTGAAAGGGAGAGGGGGGGAGGGACCACTTTGACATCCGTTTCCCCACTTTTTGGCTCGGATTTAGAGATACACTAAACATTTGAAATTTTCAAACAAATTTAGAACTCATATGCTCCCTCCTTAAAAACCCCCCAAACCTATTCTATGGTCAAAAGGGCATTTTTAAAGTTTAAAAGTAAAAAAAATTAAAAAAATCAAAACATCTATTTCCACCCTCTAAAGTCTCTCCAAACCTCTTCTATATCTAAAAAATGATTTTCTCTCTCTACAAACTTTTTCCCAAGCTCTCCATTGCTCTAATAACCACATGCACCTTATAGTCACACATTCCATCTCTACTAGTTTTCTTTCACCTCCATTGTAGCACCAAGAAAGCTCCTCCCCCTTCTCTTCCCTCTGTCCACCACATATATTTTTACCATGCTAGCTTCTTCCCCTTCGCTCATCTCCATTGCAACCAGAAACTAGATCCTGCTCCAGGGGATTCAACATGGAAAACTTATTGCACCACGTATGTGCAAGGAAGGGGTTGTATTTTACAAGTTACATAAGCATATAAGTTAGGGGAAGGCCCCCAATAATTTATCTCTGAAGCTAAAAAATAAGAGAGGGTGATATCATTTTTTTTTCATTTTTTTTTTGGGGGGTGGGGGGGGGAGGGACTAACCCTGGTTGATTACTTATAACGATTGGTCATTGGTGTGCACTAGAATTCGGATGAATTTTTAGAATTTTTTTAATCAAGTCACACATCAAATTTTGCATCAAGCCGGTCATAGATAAGGGCTCATTTGGAGCAGCTCAAGGGTTGATTTACACTAGCTTTGGATGGGTTAGAATTGGACGAGTAGCCAGAGTGGAGGCTTACTAGGCACATAGTTTGAGTTTTAAACTAAAACACATTGAGGGTAAATCTAGTTATCAACAGAAGTGGTTCTTTAGTAGATTTTTCTAGTTACTATGCTACACACTCTTTGACTAGTTTTACTTAGTATGTAAGATCCCCAATCCGTCTATACCAAGAACGGGATGGTACCATTGACAAGTCTCTAGGCCTACTAAAGTCAGAGTCCTTAAACAAGAAAAATTCCAGGGAATTCACCCTTACCATTGACAAATGGTTTAGGTTTATAGCCCTAGAAAGAGACCTAGTCCTGTCTCGCAGTGGAAACGGGACCATTAACAAAAAAATTCCGGCCCTATAACTTCATCATTCAGATTATGGTTTCGTTAGCCAACGCCTTTTTCCCCCTAACATATGTGAGGGCACAACCGTTGGTGGATTCCTCTTCCAAGTGAAGAAGTTTCTAAACGTTTTAGCGCGCGAGAATGGATAGTTACTTGACTAGACTAATCAGGTCCACCCGTCCTTGATTGACAACCTTAGTCAATCCCCACTTACCACCCCGCACTCACACATGATTCTTTTGTTATATAATTACTACCACGTTCTTATCACAATTAAAATAATGATTCCTTTTATCCTTCATAACACGATTTTATTAAAATAGCCCTTGAAAAGAGTATTGAAGACATTCTTTTAGCAAATAGACATCTTTAAACTTAAGACAGGGTACTGTCAATCAAAACATTGTCCATAATAACCATGACCAGTACTCTTCTTGTCTCAAGACCACCTAAGGGTGAAAAAACGGCACCCATTCCTTATTCATAATCCAGAGTGGATAAGCCCCCACCCAAGATTCCGAGTGCCCATACACCAAACCAGTTGCCCATACAACCGGGCGGCTCCCTTAGGATAAAAAATGGTATCCTAACTTATGTAGAAACATCAAGACATGACACGGAGTAGAAACTCATCGTTCATGGGGTAACCAACTTATCCGTGGCTAGAAAGCCAGTCATTATCATCAAAATATACCAAGGAGTCGGAGGTGTCTTCAGACAAGCTGTCATAAGGATGATCCATCATATCTTTCCTATTTCAACCAATTTTAACCCAAACAATTCTTTCCTACATTATAAACGATGCACGTTGGAGGTTACCCTCCATTTTTGGTCAATTATTTCTTTTCTTATTCGTACTCACTCCTTACGTATGCAATGATAATTTAACAATGAACTTTAAAAGATTTAATTGAACAAAATAGAAATCCACCTCAGACTGATCGGCCATCTGCTGCTGCACTGGCGCCTGAAGACTCTCCTCCGTCTGCCTACTACTAGGCCCAGCCTCATGGTCATAAGTGGCTTTATTTCTTTTGTTGCTAATATTCTCGTCCTCAGTAAGAGGATTTCCTATGTTCTCTTTGGAGCCATATCGGTAGCCTTATAAAAAGACTTAATCGATTAGAAGTTTAATTGAATAATCTTCTTTTTTCTCTTTTTACCCAAAAATAAAGATGTTTGGAGTAAGTAGGTATCCTTGATAGTTAATTTGATGAGATATTTCTTCTGTAGCTTCTTTATACTATAAGTAATTTTCCATAGTTTACCGTTTAATTTGGGAAGCCCTTTAACTAGGTTTATCCTTAGTCTATATTCCATTTTAGCCTTAGTAAATTATAAATTTGTATCAGCTAATGGATAACTCACCCTAAATTGTAATTGAATATGTTCTATCTTTACGAATTTTCATAAATTTGATTTATAACCTTTCCTTCCTATACTTATGGTCTAATTTAGGCAGAATTTTACTAGCAGTAATTTGTTATACCAGCCATTTATGCTAAGGTAATTCTTCCCACCCTTCAATAGTGATTTTGGACCTTAGGTATTTATTTGGTAATTAGATAAATTCATTTACTAATTTCCTTTCTCTACTTTATACGCAAAATTGGTTACTTTTATTGAAGATAAATACCTAAACTATTTATTCAAGGTTTGGGTATTTATCACGGATTTCTCAAGGTGTTTTCTACAGCTGATATTTATATCAAAGGTTTTTGGATTGATTTACTATATTTCCCTTTTTATTTTTCCCTAAAAATATTGTACTTTTACTGGGATAATTAGGTAAACTATTTATCTGAGCTTAAAATAATTATCACAGGTTTTCTAACAAGTAATTAACATCTAATACATAACTCAAAGAAATTTGAATCCATTTACTATTTTCTCCCTTTTAATTTGTCCTAAAACTAGAGTAATTTTGCTAAAGTAATTAGGTAAATTATTTATCTGATCTTGACATAATTACTACATGTTTCCTAACATGTAATTAACCTCTAACAAATAACTCAAAGCAATTTGAATCCCTTTTGCTAATTTTCACTTTTTAATTTGTCCCAAAAACATAGTAATTTTGCTAAAGTAATTAGGTAGATTAATTATCTAAGCTTGAAATAATTATCATGAGTTTCCTAACATGTAATTAACCTCTGATAAATAACTCAACGCAATTTGAATCCATTTACTAATTTCTCCCTTTTAATTTGTCCTAAAAAACAGTGTAATTCTGCTAAAGTAATTATGTAAATTAATTATCTGAGTGTGATATAATTATCATGGGTTATCTAACATGTAAATAATCCCTAATAAATAACTCAAAGCAATTTGAATCAATTTTGTAATTTCCCCTATTTAATTTGTCCTAAAAATAGAGTAATTTTGCTAAAGTAATTATGTAAATTAATTATGATCTTGACATAATTATCACAGGTTTGAGAACATGTAATTAATGTCTGATAAATAACTCAAAGCAATTTGGATCAATTTAGTAATTTTACGCATTTAATTTGTCCTAAAAATAGAGTAATTTTGCTTACATAGTTATGTAAATTACTTATCTGAGCTTGAAATAATTATCACACGTTTCCTAGCATGTGATAAACCTCTAATAAAGAACTCAAAGCAAGTTAGATCAATTTAGCAATTTCCCCCATTTAATTTGTCAGAAAAACAGAGTCATTTTGCTAAAGTAATTATTTAGATTAATTATTTGAGCTTGAAAAAATTATCATGATTTTCCTAACATGTGATTAACCTTTGATAAATAACTCAAAACATTTTGAATCAATTTGATTATTTTTCCCTTTAATTTTCTCTAAAAAAGAGTGTAAATTTGCCTAATTAATTATGAAAATTACTCAAAAAAGTAAAAGATAATTTTCATAGCTTAATGACTGTCTAATGCAGCTTTGGTAATTACCTCAGCTTAATATAAACTTAATTAATATATTTCCCATTAATTTATGGTTATTTGGATAATTACACCCTAATATGATAGGATAATTAATTAGCTTAATATTCCCAAGCGTAATTACAACAATCAGCAGAGAATATTTATTTAAGAGAGTATTTATGAGTATATATAGGCCTAATCTTTAATTTATTAAGAGAATAGATTAATCTAGCCTTGCTAATTAAGAAGGATTAGGCTAATTACCGTTTAAGTTAATTAACTAGAGCTTAATCGCAAGTGAGTTCTGCGTAGCGGTCTCTCTAGATGAGAGAGAGTGTGTCAAGGCTCCCAGTCTGTCAATTTGTGAAGCAAGGGGTCCTATTTATAGGTTTCTGGCACTCTCAAGCTCTCGCAGGCTGTAAAAGGCAGTTCCTTGCAGTTTAAGCAGTCCCCAGTCTGAAGATGGCGCCCCCTGCTGCTAAATCTACCCCGGGCAGGTTCATCATAGCTCCACAGTGCCCCCTCAGCTTCCAGAATTTATTTTGACTATTTCTACTGACTTTTAATGATGAAAATTGGAAATATCAGTAGATTCTAGAACCTTAGGATAAGAAAGTCTTTGTTAATAATAATTACTGAAACCATCCAATTTTACTTAACTAATTGAATTCCTAGTGTAACCTTTCAGGGCCCGTAACTTTTCTAGATTTTATTGGAATCTGATTCTGAAAATTTCTAGCCCAGGGTTTGTTGTGCTTAAGATTTCAAAAATACCAATATTTGCCATTGTCGGACAATTCTACAATGCTTTTCCAATAATCATATCAGTTGAATTAAGCTTTATACAATCTTTAACGTTTCAGAAACTGGAAACCTTACAATCACCCCAACTTAAGAATTTGAGATGCTCTCATCTCGACCGAAATTGGGAAAATCTTTGAGAAGAAAAATTCATTCTCCCAAGTGGCATCTTTGAAGGGATAACCTTTTCACTTTACTAAATGTTACTGATTACTCTAAGGGTTCTTTCTAGTTTCTGGTTGGAGTTGCTTGCTAGTCAATTTTTCCTCAAGAAACTCTTAGTGTTGAGTCCATCTTAAAAACCTTTACAAACCATTCGTATCATCTTAAAAACCAGGTTAAATCAATTCCATAAAAGATCCATATATCCACCTTGTCAACATGAACGTGCTCGGTCTAACTGACCATTCAGAGCAATCAACGTTCGACAAGTATCATGTATTTCAGCTTTGCCACTCTGAACGTGTTTGGCGTGTTCTTGCCATTTTGAGCAATCTGAGTTCAGCACAAGCTTCCACCATTGCACCAGAGGTACCCTCTCTATGTTCTAACCTAGTTGACCAACAATATGTAAAGGGTTTTAAGAAGTATCATACCAAGAGTTCTTTTCGGCTTCCTATTAGTCTTGTACATTAATACTTTCATATCTAGGTCATTTTTCAAGGAAGGCTATCGTGTGCACAAGGAATGTGAGTTGGTTGCTTAATAACTATCTCAGTCTCAAGATTAAATTTCTTTTCATACTATCAGGAGCCTCTGTCTCATTTGCTAGATCAACCCTTGATTTCTTGATTACATACCAACTTAACTTTAGATTCCTTAAATAATTTTGGAAAAGAAACGCGTGCATACCCTTGTAAAAGTTACTCAAAGTTTTACATTAACGACTTATAGTGGTTTACAAAACTGCCTATTGTTATTGAGTTCTAGGATTACTAACTGTAGCGAAGCAAGTGGCTCTTTCGTCTTCCTCGTTCATTAAGGTTGGTTTTCTCATGATCGTATAGGCTCTGGATCCTCATGCTCTTCCTCTACCTCATCCTCCATTTCTACCTCCTCTTAGATTATCTCCTTGATTTTGAGGAATGGTTCTAGCAGTAATTGGAGGGTTTTGTTCTTCTTGACAGTTATTTCTATAGTGCCCCATGTGATTGCATCCATAGCACCCAAGGTTTGGGAAGGTCTGCTCTAAGTTCACTGTTGCAGCTACTCCACGTTGTTGATATCCTTGGTTGGAATTTTCCCTGGCCCTTCCCTAAAGTTACTAAATCCATTATAGTTCCTTCAGCTGCAAGAGGCTTAGTCCTTAGAAGGGCATCCTGTATTGATGTATGCCTCATGGCTTTGATCCATACCTCTGCATCTCGTTCCACGTTGACCCCTTTACTTTTGAAATTGGGGGGTTGCGCTTGTTTGAGAAGAAACAAGCACGGTATAAAGAACAAAAGCAGTTATCTACATGATTTCATAAGATCGATAGACTGACAATTTAAAGACTTATGACACGGCAAAGATTTAACTTCATAATAGACACAAGATCAAGATACTCAATTCAAAAGACTTGGTTCTTTATTCATAAGGTGAATATTTACAAGGATAGCCTTACAAAAGAGGCTTAGGGTATCTCATCCTAAATTGTTGTAAATTTTTGTAGCCTTTAAAGAATCCGCATAGCTGGCTGATTTGGAATATGGTGATACAAACGATGGGTGTTTGTAGTCAGATTTCTACAATCTTCTAACTGATTGGTATAATAGTTCTTATACGCATTGGAAATCGGAAAGTAAATTATAAGATCCAAATTCTTAGGGGTATTCTGAGAAAAAGTTCTGATTCTTCGATATGGAATTATCTCCACCACTTTATCCCATACCCATTCGTTCAGGGGTTTCCCCGTGCCTCCTGGATAAGTGGGAACAATGATACTTGAGTTTGTACCCAAGAAGTAGTACAACTGAACCACTCTCACTTCGTCAACCCAGTGTAGTTTCTTTAAATCCATGGTAAGACATCCCAGCTTCCAAACATTGATGTAATGGGTCCCGCCTTCATTGCTCCATTCGAGCTCCCAGCCTTTATCTATCCGAGTCAAATGAGGAGTGTGAGCCTTCATTAGTAGCTCCATCACGCTCCATCGAAAAAAATAGTTTGAAGAACGACAAGCACTCTCATAAATAAGCTCAAAGACTTGGAACTTGCGATATTCAACCACAGGATCTTCCTGAATTATCGACACATAAGCCTTAGATTAGCTATTCAATTTTTCTTGTTTCTTTTTAAATTTTCAGACAGTACGAAATTCTTCCAAACTATCCCAGGCTCCGAAACCTAGGCTCTGATACCACTTGTAAGATCCCCAACCCACCTATACCAAGAATGGGATAATACCATTGACAGGTCTCTAGGCCTACTAAAGTCAGAGTCCTTAAACAAGAAAAATTCCAGGGAATTCACCCTTACCATTGATAATGGTTTAGGTTTATAGCTCTAGAAAGAGACCTAGTCCTCTCTCGCAGTGCAAACGGGACCATTAATAAAGAAAATCCGGCCCTATAACTTCATCATTCAGATTATGGTTTCCTTAGCCATCACTTTTCCCCCCCTAACATATGTGAGGGCACAGCCGTTGGTGGATTCCTCTTCCAAGTGAAGAAGTTTTCAAACATTTTAGCGCGCGGGAATGGATAGTTACTTGACTAAACTAATCATGTCTAGCCCTCCTTGATTGACAACCTTAGTCAATCCCCACTTACCACCCCACACACACACATGATTCTTTTGTTATATAATTACTACCACGTTCTTATCACAGTTAAAATAACGATTCCTTTTATCCTTTATAACAGGATTTTATTAAAACAGCCCTTGAAAACGGTATTAAAGACACTCTTTTAGCAAACAGACATCTTTAAACTTAAGAATGGGTACTGTCAATCCAAACATTGTCTATAATAACCATGACGAGTACTCTTCTTGTCTCAAGAACACCTAAGGGTGAAAAAACGGCACCCATTCCTTATTCACACCAAACCAGTTGCCCACACAATCTGGCGGCTCCCCTAGGATAAAAAACGATATCCTAACTTATGTAGAAACATCAAAACATGACACCTAATAGAAACTCATCGTTCATGGGGTAACCGACTTATCCGTGGCTAGAAAGCCAGTCATTATCATCAAAATATACCAAGGAGTCGGAGGTGTCTTGAGACAAGCTGTCATAAGGATGATCAATCAAATCTTTCCTAATTCAATCAATTTTAACCTAAACAATTCTTTTCTACATTATAAACAATGCACGTTGGAAGTTACCCTTCGTTTTCGGTCAATTATTTCTTTTCTTATTTGTACTCACTCCTTACGTAAGCAATGATAATTTCACAATGAACTTTAAAAGATTTAATTGAACAAAATAATAATCCACCTGGGACTGATCGGCCATCTGCTACTGCGCTGGCGGCTGAAGACTCTCCTCTGAATGCCTACAACTAGGTCCAGCCTCGAGACCCAACCTCGTGGTCATAAGTGGCTTTATTTCTTTTGTTGCTAATATTCTCGTCCTCGATAAGAGGATTTCCTCCGGTTCTCTTTGGAGCCATATCGGTAGCCTTATAAAAAAACTTAATCGATTAGAAGTCTAATTGAATAATCTTCTTTTTTCCCTTTTTACCCAAAAATAAGGATTTTTGGAGTAAGTAGGTATCCTTGATAGTTAATTTGATGAGATATTCCTCCTGTAACTTCTTTATACTATAAGTAATTTTTCATAGTTTACCATTTAATTTGGGAAGCCCTTTAACTAGGTTTATCCTTAGTCTATATTCCATTTTAGCCTTAGTAAATTATAAATTTCTATCGGCTAATGGATTCCTCACCCTAAATTGTAATTGGATATGTTCTATCTTTAGTAATTTTCATAAATTAGATTTATAACCTTTTCTTCCTATACTTATGGTCCGATTTAGGCAGAATTTTACTGATAGTAATTTTTTATACCAACCATTTATGCTAAGGTAATTTTTTAGACCCTTCAATAGTGATTTTGGACCTCAGGTATTTATTTGGTAATTATATAAATTCATTAACTAATTTCCTTTATCTATTTTAAACTTAAAATTGGTTAATTTTATTGAAGATAAATTCATAAACTATTTATCTGAGGTTGGGGTGTTTATCACCAATTTCTCAAGGTGTTTTCTACCTCTGATATTTATATCAAAGGTTTTTGGATTGATTTACTTTATTTCTCCATTTATTTTTCCCTAAAAATATTATACTTTTACTGAGATAATTAGGTAAACTAATTATCTGAGCTTGACATAATTATCATAGGTTCCTTAACAATTAATTAACCTCTGATAAATAACTCAAAGCAATTTGAATCCATTTGCTAGTTTTCCCCTTTTTATTTGTCCTTAAAACATAGTCATTCTGCTAAACGAATTAGGTAAATTATTTATTTGAGCTTGAAATAATTATCATGGGTTTCATAACATGTATTTAACCTTTTATAAATAACTAAAAGAAATGTGAATCCATTTACTAATTTCTCCCTTTTAATTTGTCCTAAAAACAGAGTAATTATGCTAAAGTAATTAGGTAAATTAACTATCTAAGCTTGAAATAATTATCACGAGTTTCTTTACATGTAATTAACCTCTGATAAATAACTCAAAGCAATTTGAATCCATTTGATGATTTCCCTCTTTTAAATTGTCCTAAAAACATAGTAGTTCTACTAAAGTAATTATGTAAACTAACTATCTGAGCTTGACATAATTATCAAGGGTTTCCTAACATGTAATTAACCTCTGATAAAAAAACTCAAAGCAACTTTAATCTATTTGATAATTTTTCCTTTTTAATTTGTCCTAAAAACAGAGGAATTGTGCTAAAGTAATTATGTAAATTAATTATCTGAGCTTGACATAATTATCACGGGTTTCCTAACATGTAATTAACCGCTAGTAAATAACTCAGAGCAACTTGAATCTATTTGCTAATTTTCTCCATTTAATTTGTTCTAAAAACAGAGTAATTTTGCTAAAGTAATTATGTATTAATTATCTGAGCTTGATAGAAATATCACAGGTTCCCTAACATGTAATTAACCTCTGATAAATAACTCAAAACATTTTGAATCAGTTTGATTATTTTTCCCTTTAATTTTCTCTAGAATATTTAATTAAGAGAGGATTTATGAGTATACATAGGCGTAATCTTTAATTTATTAAGAGAATAGATTAATCTAGATTTGCTAATTAAGAAGGATTAGGCTAATTACCGTTTAAGTTAATCAACTAGAGCTTAATCTCTAGTGAGTTCTGCGTAGCAGTCTGTCTAGATGAGAGAGAGTGTGTCAAGACTCCCAGTCTGTCAATTTGTGAAGCAAGGGGTCCTATTTATAGGTTTCTTGCCCTCTCAAGCTCTCACAGGCTGTAAAAGGCAGTCCCCAGGCTGAAGAATGTCTTTGTTAATAATAATTACTGAAACCATCCAATTTTACTTAACTAATTGAGTTCCTAGTGTAACCTTTCAAGGCGCGTAACTTTTTTAGATTTTATCGCAATCTGATTCTGAAAATTTCTAGCCCGGGGTTTGCTGTGCTTAAGATTTCAAAAATACCAATATTTGCCACTGTCGGACAATTCTACATTGCTTTTTCAATAATCATATCAGTTGAATTAGGCTTTATACAATCTTTAAGGTTTCAGAAACGGAAAACCTTACATAGTATTTTCACCTCCAACATAAGGATAGAATGGTAATGAAAATGTCCTTGTAGCTTATATCTAGAGCTTGAAATCATCTCCATCTCTAACTTTATCATGCTAGAGACAAACAACCTCTTTATGGATTTAAACACCTAGGGATTCCCAATTGTATGAGAAAAAGTAAGCAAAGCTCCCCATACCATTACCATTACGGTCTTGATATTTTGTTGGTGGCCTTGGTGTGTTGCATAGCATGTGATTGAGTCTTACAATGCAAGTAAGTTATATTATCTATGGAGAGTTGTCAAAGCCTTCTAGTTTCTTCTTTGTATTATTGTCACTAGATTATTAGGATGATATCATTTTATACTTTATCTTTTTTGTGCTCACAAAATCTGGTGTTTACTTACATAGTCAACTTGTTTTGAGGGGAAATGAACAAGCAACATATGCAAAAATGGAAAACATTATATTCATGGTTCATGAGGAATCTTACAATACCCTCATTGCAATACCAAGAAGCCTCATCCCCTTACCCATCTCCATTGTAGTACCAAACAAGCTCCTCTTTGTCCTTCTACTTTCTTTCTCCTACAGGGGAGTCTCTTCTCTTCAAAAACAACCAAAGAATGATCTCATCAAATTTCGATGCCACAATAGTATAAGGTATAGATGGTGAATGGCTATCACAAGAGTTCTATAAATGTGCTTCAGTTTTCGAGGTGGAGGATGGGCAAAACTTGACAATAATATCATGTCCTCCTATAAATATCCTTACCTTGCTATCAAACAGGTACCACATGCCTCTCAAGAATGCCTTGTTATTTCTAACGAGCCCCAACCTCTTTAATTAAAGAGATTACATCATGGTGATGATGATTCTATGTAAAATTTATAGCCTTATAATGGATTTCTTATTTCTAATCCCATAGTGTGTTTATTGTTATGCTCAGTTCTACGTTTTGTTAAGTATGGAGCCTGATTTACCCCTTGTACATTTGTAAGGCCCCCATTATGAGGAGAAGCCATCGGGCATGAAGAAAAATCACTTGCCAAAAATCAAAATCACTCGCCGGAAACCAAATTTTCACGCCCAGTCTCGGGTCCAGTCTCGTGCGTGAAGAAACATCACTTGTCGGAAATAAAAATCACTAGCCGGAATATTCCTTTTTACCGGAATATTATGGCGGACGGCGGTCAAAAAGTGGTCGGAAAACAATTGATCTGTTGGTCACTTGGTCGGTGGCCGGTGGTTGGAAGTCAATGGCCAGTGGCCGGTGGCCGAATTCAAAAGCGGATTTGTCTTCTCAAGGGCGGCCACACATGGATAGATTGGAGGGTCCGATTTGGACTTATCTACACAAGGGCGGCTACACATGGTTGCCTCTCATGAGAGAGGGAAACCCTTTTGACAGGCCATTTTTACACACATTTCATAGTGTGAAGTTGATGCAACAAGGTGGGTGTAAGGTGGTGAGACAAAAGCAAGGCGAGATCTCTAAAAGGGTATAATCCCTTTATAACTTACTTCTTGTTTTGAAGTACTAAAGCCATTGAGTGACTCCTTTCCCGTGGATGTAGCCCACATTGGGTGAACCACATATATCGTGTGTACTCTCTCTCTCTCTCTCTCTCTCTACTCTATAATCTCTTATGTGTGAAAATTATCTCTCTCCATTAAGTAATCTACTCAATTATCTACTTAGCTACGTCATATTTACTAACACGTTTGACTCTTTATTTGGTTTGTAACAAGGTATGCGTACTACTGGTGTAGATCTTTTCAAATACAAAATGATTCCTTGCTTTCAACATTCAACAGTAGACTTGTGGTAGTCAGATTAGATACATTATAATCATCAGCATTATCTTGGATATTGTTAATAAATACAATAGTAGTTTCACTAAGCTCATTAGTGCTTAATTCTTGGGTGTACATGATTATGCTAGGAGATTGAGCAAACAATACCATTATGGCAAAAGATGCATCATGGTCCCTTTCCAATCACATGTTTACCAATGGGGGGATCCCATCCTTGACGGGGGAGTTTGGAGGCGGTGCCCTCAAATCGTGAAAATAGATGCATTTTTGAATATGACTTTCTATGTATTTTTAATAAAAAATGGATGATATTCACCATGTGATAAGGAAGGTTGCAATACTCACTTTTTCTTGAGAGAGTGACACACATTGCATCTGTAAGGTAAAAAGGAAGCACTATGGTTTAGCATGATTTCTCCATCAACATAGCTTTCTTCCTTAGCACAAAGAAATCTTCTTTGAACACCATGGATCAATTCAAGAACCATTCACCAACTTATAAGAGATGAGAATATATCAACAAAGAGAAAATCTTCTTTTACATAATAAGATCATGATATATATGGTTGCCAGGTCCATGGATTTAAAATAAAGGGTCCTAAGACCATGCTAGGGCCCCATTAATGCTTAACAAGAGTGATCACAAGGGCACACAAAACTACCAAACAAGAACCCCTATATGGCTAGATGGTGCTCCCTTGTGGATCCTCTTTTTGAGGGGCCCTAGTGCCTTAGTATGGCCCTAGGTCCTTTTGTCTCTTCTTTACCACCAAGAATTGTTCTTTTACCACCATGAATCAAGATTCATTCACCAACTTGTAAAATATTACAATATAGTAGCAATTAGAAAATCTTCTTGTACACAATAAATTCATGATGATAGATATGGGAGCCAAGTATATGGCTATAGAAAAAAGAGTCCTACCAAGTCCACGGCACACAGAATTGTCAAATAAGAACCCCTCTTTGGCCAGATGGTGCTCCCTTGTGGACCCTCTTGTTGAGGGCCCCTAGGGACGTCCTTGTTCACTAAACCTCCTACGCAAAACCAATGAGCACTTGAAGCCAGAGTTGTCCTTATGAATAACATTTGAAAATCATACCTCAAGAAGTCTATGGTAGAAGAGCTTGAAAATGCAACATACACAAGACCGGGCTAGTTCAAGTTTCCTCTAAGATCTTTGGAGACACTCAAGATTGATAAATTTAGGTCTTACTTATCATAATATTGAATCTTACCTTATCATAACACAAGTTGTTTCTTTCTTGTTTTCAAAGAGTACATAATTGGGTAGAACCTCACTTCAAGGTTACTTTTGAGAAGATTAGCTTATTAAAGCCTCTATTTCATTTTATTTGCTTATGTGCCAAATCTCAATTCCATTAGAGTCCACCAACTTGTAAGAGACTACAATATATACACCAACTTCTTATAGATCTCTATCTCAAACTCTCTCTTTTTCTCTCTAAGAAGGAATCAAGTATTGACACAACGAAATTATTTTTTAGCACAAAGAAATTTTCCTTGATTTGTTATCAAGCAGCACATCTATATTAACAAGATGCTAACACTATGAAAATATCTAGCTGTTTACCACGATCTTTTACCGCGTGTTGTAGAGAGAAGGTCCAAAATCAGCTGGGGAGAGAAGAGAGAGGAGTGTGGGGGTTTAATTTTTAATTCCAAATATTATTGGGATTATTTTTGCAACTATTACTGCGATAATTACCTCTATATTGCCGCTATTATTACCACATTTATTCTTGAGGTGCAATTTAAATATTCCCCCCTCCTCAATTTTGGTATTTCCCTCCCCTTAATAAAAATTAAAGAACATTATATGAAATTTTTAGATTTTTACAAAAGGATATGAAAACATGGAACAATAGCTAGATATGTGGGATTACACTTGGCTACAACTAAACTAATCACTATCAATTGAGTAACATAATTTACCATGCTTCACAAAATCAGAGAGAGGAAGAGGGGGGATAGAGAGAGATTAATGGATGACATGACCAAAAAATTTCATAACTCAAAGTATACAAAATGTTTATGAATCATCTTCCAAAAGATTCCTACAAGACATATCATCCAATTCTAAGTCCATGGCTCCTAAATCAATAAAGAAAGAAATAGAATTGTCGATTGTGGATGTGTTGGAGAATTGTCGATTGTGGATGTGTTGGCTTCATCGTTTTTGAATTTTTCATCCTCCATCTCATCATCTTCATCATCATGACAATCATCCTCGCAAAGACTTGCGATCGCCGTCGTGGACTTGAATCATCGATCTCCCTCTCCTCTGTCTCCCCCCTCATCCAAAGTACGAGGTGGAAGAGGGTCAAAAATGGTATCCACTTCATTAGTGGAAAAAATGGTTCTCCCTCAAGGTGTTATGGGAATTATTAACCAGAGTTTTGGTTGGTGGATTGTTGGGATATAGATGATCTATAGAAGAGAAGCTCAAAGTGAGTAAAATTGGTATAATTAATGTTACAAGCAAATAAGAATAAAAAAGGTAGTCACTCACCTACTCACTGCCATAGTCCATGGTGGTTCTACGCTTGTCAATGTGGCATGTACAAAACTGATGACCCTTTGACCACATAGAGTTAAAGGAAAGGCACTCAAAATAGGAAAATATCTTTTATCAATTAAAGAGATAAAATCAAGAAAATACTATACAATATGGTTTAGGTACATGAGTAATCTACCTTTGGTACGCAGCTTCATGCATACTCCCATTCTTTATCGATGATGTCTTCTCCATGCTCTTTAACTTTGGTCATTCTCTCATGAATCCACTCTGCACTAATGAGATTTGGGAAACATGAAAGGTGTTTAGGCACCAAAGGTGCCTCCTTCCTCCATGTACTTGTTTCCATGCTTCTCTCTCTTGTAAACGCCTTGCCTTTTCCATTGTCACAAGTCCATCCACTTGCTCATAACATTTGCATTGAGAATACAAGATTTATTGACCACTCGGGATATATTTATATCCATGTTAAATAATTTTCCATTCCTTTTGGCAAGTGTGAATTCATCCTTGCATCCTCCTCTTCTGACCAGATGTGAGGCATTGAAGGATCAACTTGTGCCAAATACTTTGAGATGTGAACAAATGCCTCTTTCATGATCCACCCTTCAACCATACATGCCTCTGGTTGAGACCATAGCTGCACAAAATCTTTGACAGTATTTAAAAAACTCTCTAAAAAGAACATCCATTGTGCGTGCTCTACTCCACGTATAGCGATCTTCTTTACCACCTGAACCAAGAGGTGGATTTAACTAGGAAGGACCAGTCAAGGAAATGCATCCTCAATGGCACACACAGTTTCTGTTGCAAGTGTTTGAGTAACAGGGATAAACTCTATTTCAATTTCCTTGGAGCTCACAAATCTTCAAGAAAACACACAAGAATACAATAAGTGCTAATTGAGGTTATTGTGTACATTAAAAAAGTGTAGTTGAGTGGATTCTTGTGATGTACCTAACTAGCTCTCTAAGTTTAAAAATAGCGTCCTTGACTTTTTTGTCCTGACATATACACATACTCACCGGAAAAATGAACTACAATGTACATTAGAGGAAGGGAAAGTGAGAGAAATTTATACACACAAAATCATATGTGTCCTAAGAAGAAAACAATAGAGAGAATAGGGAAAAAGACATTACCTGAAGCATCTTGTGCCAATCATGGGACTTCAACCCATACAATTGATTGCTTCCACCTTTCTTCTCTTTTGTGAAAGCCATGGATTTTAATTATGCGATGACGCATTTTGTTAAATGTTAATTATTGTTGTTATTATCACTATTTTTCTCATGTTAATAACATATCTAATGTCACGACTTACGAAAACGGGTAGAAAATGTAGAACCGGCGGGGCAACCAATAAACCCCGGCAGGTTCGGCGGGCAATTTACAAACCCCAGCGGGCCCGGCGGGCAAAGCAAGAATCCCGCCGGCCCCATCATGTTCCCCCTCCATATTTGGCGGCTCTATAGAACCCTGTAGTAGACATCACATCACATCACCGCTTCCTCTAAATTTGGTCATCCTTTAAAATTTAGAAGAAAAACTAAAGGTAAAAAAATGATAGTCTTTAAAAAAAATTAAAACTTAATGAAACTCTGATCATGGATCATCAGTTCTTTTCTGGACTAAACTAATTCTTGAAAGGAGGTAGAAAGGTGAATCTTTGGGTCAGTATCTCTACATTTGGGATGGACTAATCTCATGTTTGGTTCACCGTTATATTTGCTAAATTGATTGCTATATTGATTAGAACTTCTATCATGGGTCATTAGTTCTTTTTTGGACTAAACCGATTCTTGAAAAGAGATAGAAAGGTGAATCTTTGGGTCGATATCTCTACTTTTGGGATGGACTGATCACATGTTTGATTCACCATTGTATTTGCTTGCCATTCCGATTAGAGCTCCAATCATGGGTCATTAGTTCTTTTTTGGACTGGACTGATTCATGAAAGGAGGTAGGAAGGTGAATCTTTGGATCGATATCTCTAATTTTGGGATGGACTGATGACATGTTTGATTCACCGCTGTATTTGATTGCTATTTCAATTAGAGCTCCAATCATGGGTCATTAGTTCTTTTTTGGACTGGACTGATTCATGAAAGGGGTAGGAAGGTGAATCTTTGGGTCGATATCTCTACTTTTGGGATGGACTGATCACATATTTGATTCACCGTTGTATTTGCTTGCTCATGTTTGAGTACATTGAGGTTTATTCCCTTCAGGCTTCACTACTACGCTTGTGTGTGATATTGATTATAACACTAATGTTTGGTTTGAATAATACTTGAAAGAAGAGATAGCATACTGAGCTATGTTTATTGGTATTGCAGGCATCCAATAAGTATTTCTTCCACCGGGTGATGTTGGTGTCTCAAGCCTGGACCTCCTACCTCGATGCCAGGTCCTGCTTCACAGGGCACCACTTCGCAGGGCAAGCGAAAGGCAGGTGGAAAAAGTCTAGGACCCGAGTGGAATTTTGCCACAAATTTAAATAAGTATCAAGATTGGAAATGTAACTTTTGTGGCGAAGAGAAATCTGGAGGAGCATCAAGAATAAGGGATCATTTGCTAGGTGGCAATACCAGAATCCAAGGAGGAAAGTGCAAGGGCTTAGGTGTAGAAGAAGCAGCTATGCGCTTAAAAGCTTTAATTGGTAAGCTAATTTCCACAAGCAAAAGATCAAAACTCTCTACTTTCGACCATCACACCCCCGTATCAATAAGATCAAACCAGTATGAGGGATCATTGGGTGTAACGCCCACCAATGGAAGCACTCAAAGTAGGGAACCAACTTCTCATATCGATGGAAGTACACCTCCAGACCATGGATCTCCTGACTTTCAGGTAGGATCATCAAAAAGTAGACAGGTTAGCTTACAGATGAGCTTCAAAACACTTGCCTTAGAAGAAGCACAACTCGCACTAGCTAAAGCCGTCTATTTCACTGGGGGATCATTGGCCATTGTCACCCGCGATGCATGGAAGTCAGCTTGGAAACGCATTGGGGAGTATGGTGCTGGATTTACCCCTCCAACATATCACCATATGAGAAACCAACTGTTGGATAAATGTTACACAAGCACACAACAAGATATTCAAAGGGTAATATTAAATGCAACAGAACAATCTGGATACACCATAGTTAGTGATGGTTGGTCCAATGTTCAAAGGCGGCCATTGATCAACATCATGCTTGTATGTCCTCATGGTGAATGTTTTATCAAAGCTGTGGATAGCTCTAGTCAAATAAAGTCTGGCAGTTTTATAGCTGACATCATTGGCGACGTAGTTGAGGAACTTGGAAAAGAAAATGTTGTCCAAGTAATCATGGACAATGCCAAAAATTGCAGGGCTGCAGGTAGAATACTTGAAAGTCACTTCTCTCACCTATATAGTGCTAGTTGCAGTACACACAGCTTGAACTTGGTATTGCAAGATTGGTACAAGAGGGAGGACACAGAGTGGTTCAAATGGATAGTAGACAATGCTCGCTTAATAGTCAAGTTTGTTTTGAAGCGTCAGAGGGTTCTTGACATGTACCATCAGAGGATGTCTAATATGTTAAAACTGCTGTGCGAAACTAGATTTTGCACCAACTACTATACGGTAGAATCACTAATAAAAAATAAGAATGCTGTGATGGAGACATTTGTTTGTGCCACTTTTTCATAATCGGAGTCTGGTCAAAGGGAGAAGATAAAAAGCAAAATAGGGGTGATCAGAGATCTACTAGCTAATTGCCACTTCTGGGATGATGTGGTGGATGTGCACAATGTCATGATGCCAATTTTGCTCGCATTACGCCAACTGGATTCTGCCTTGCCTAACATAGGTAAGGTGTGGATGGCTTGGTGGATTGTTCAAGAAAGCCTTGCAAATCCAGAGAAGCCCTAGGAGCCAATTGTGAAGCCTTGGAAGACACCATTCACTCAAAAGAGGAGAGAAATTTTGAGAAAGTATGTGCATGGTCGATGGGTTGGAGCACATAGTCCACTACACATCGTAGCTTTCTTATTGGATCCAGAGTATTGGGCAATGGAAATAGACAAACTTGATGAGGAGGTGCTGGAAGACTTTTATGATGTGATAGGCAGGTTTTATGATGATCCTGAAGAGCATGCATCAGTTGTTACTGATCTTACGAAGTTTAAACTCAAAGAGGGTAAGTTTGGTACAGAATTTGTGCAGAAACTTGCCATGGAGCAACCAGTGTGGAAGTGGTGGATGATGAATGGTGGTAGTGCACCCACCCTTAAACGCCTAGCTGTTAGAATCCTAGCCCAATGTGCATCCAATTCAAGTTCTGAGAGAAATTGGAGTACATATAAATATGTACATTCCACCATCAGAAACCGCCTTCTAAATTCAAGAGCTGAAAAATTGGTGTATATGTACTGCAACCATCGGCTATTGGCAAGAGTGCAAGCTGAGAACTACAAAGAGGACATGCCACGCTGGACTTATGGTGTAACCAATGATGAGGTGGACAAAGACAGTGAGCTGCAAGGGGAATCTCATGAAGTAGAAACTACATGTACTTTAGAAGAGATTCAAGAGAATTTGGAAATTGAACCAACTTTGACCCGTCGCAGCAAGCGACGGTGGTTTAATTAAAAGATTATCGAATCCATTGAGTGACTTCTGGTTAAGTTCAGAAATTGTTTATCTTATAAGCTTTTTTTTATATTTAGTTTAAGGTTTAGACATTTGCTTAATAATAAACGAAGCCCTTAACAACCTTTACAAGGCCACAAATCACTATTAAAGCTTCATAATATACAAAGCCCTAACAAATCGTTGCATTATCACATATCATAATTGAAGCTGAAGTGAAGACAATTCACAATTCACTAATAAATTCTCGCAAGACATTGAGTAAATGTTTTCAAATGTTACAAAATCTATCCAAGTGATAGTGAAATATTTGTGAGAATATCTTCATTCTCCTGTAAGCTGACCTTTAAGCTTATTATAGTCTTCAGACATTTTGAACATTGCATATAGCTTTTTGGATATCTCAAACTCACATATAGCACAATGAAAGTTATTCATCATGCTTTGCATCAAGCATGATATATGATACATATGTCCGCATGGCAAGCTGAAGTGACCACACCACTCATGAAAGAATGATCTACATATGGGTCAAGGACCACCGTGCTCACCAGAAGCTCGAGGGGCCTCAATAGATGTTGGGTGCTCAATCAATGTGGAAGCATTTTGTTTTTTTATAGTCGCCTCTAACTCTTTTACGTGGCGAGATAGCACCTTCACCTCCCTTTGCAAGTCTCTATTTAGGGTTTCTTCTGCATGAGATCCTTGTGTAGCTTGTGATGCTTGCCTGAGTTGAGTTTGAAGCTCCTCCTTAACTTGGTGCACTTCCATTGATGCACCTTCTAGTGCCAATGACATCTCTTGCCGTGTGACGGTGATTGCAGTACTGCGAATTTCCTCAACCGTCATGTGAGGTGTCCTTGAGCTAAAGTCCACTGCTTCACCCAAGACATAATGCATGTATAACATCTTGGGCAAACCACAATGGACAATCCATATGATGCATAGGATGACCCATAACATCGAGATATATGTTCTTTCCATTGTCTCGTATGTCTGCATTAATGCATTGTGATAGCTTGAGTCGGCCTTTCTTGATGTTGTCATCTGCAACGCCTAGCCATATGGATTTGACCATTTCTCGGTCAATCCTAGTGTTCACCTCTTTCCATTGTGTACCCACTAGGTTGGCCCACTGGGAGCAATGAGCAGCAATTCGAGCGGTGTCATTCACTCCACCACCTTGACACATGGATCTGAGACACTCAAAAGCGCACTTAGCCCTTTGATTATCATTATCCATATCCTGATTAAACACTATACTTCAGTTACGACATACAAACTTAATGATAATCAATTTCTATAAGAGTAACCACCATTTTTTAAATCAATGAATGACAATAGGTGACTCCACGTGGCTTATTGCTTGGAACTTAAGAGAAAAAACAAAACTCATAGAAAATTTGTTGTCTATTGAGATATAACAAAGTGTTTTTATTACTCATACATCATCCATGGCGCATAAAACCCAATTTTTAAAAGTGCTTTTATAAGTCACAAGTCTCAGAAAACCCTCCTTCATAAAGTACATCATATATCCATCAAAAAAAGGCTACACTCATTTCAGAGGGAGGGTGTAAGCATCGTTCTGGCTGGGCTTCAAATCTTTCTAATTATTCATCCAAAAGTGCCAAGGTCTTTCTGTCTGTGGATTTCTTCCTCACCCAACCTTCCACAACAATCCTAGATATGGCTTGTACCTCCACTCAAACCTTATGTTTGAACCAATATGTGTTGTAGTAGTCAGAGAACTCTCCACAAAACTTACAAAATTGCCATATCACCCATCCTATGGCGTACACGTATGTGGACTTGGTCCATGGGCATAAATTCTTGCCATCTAGTAACTCAGGAGCTCGCCAAGGATGAAGCTTTTGCCAGTTTTCATCGGTATTGTTGGTCTTTTGTGTCTCTAAGCCAACACGCAGAGCCAATCCCCAATCAATTATTCCAATACGGGGAGTGAGATCCTTGGTAAAGTCCAACATGATGTTCCATGGATGGAGATCATTGTGGATCACTCCCTCGTCATGTGCGAATCGCAATGCCTTCACCAAGGCATGGATCAACGAGGGAGCATGATTGCACAGGCTCTTGATACTTTTTTTCTTGTCTTCAGAGGGCTGCTCCCATTTAAAGTCTTCAGGGATCTTTCCTTTCCCCTCTTGATGCGCTACAAGCGTTGTGAAAGAGCCATATGGAAGGGGCACTGTCTCCATAAGATCACCTAAAGTTCCTCCATTGAAGTAGGGGAATATCAGAAACCATGGCAATGTTACAGAGTGGGCAATACTCCTCACAATCCCTCTATGGTTGAGATATACTCCACTTTCTGATGCAAAGCTTTTCCACTGGTGCTTGGCCTGTCCTTTGAACTCCTTGGCACAATAAGTATTTGTTGCAGGAGAGAATTGATCCCTTTGATTTGAACTTGCAACCCTGTGCCATAAGCCCCTGACCCAAGTTTCTTGATCTTCTTAATGGACTTATTTGGAGTGCCCAAAGTCATACTACATTCAGAATTGTATGTACTGCTCTCCAGGTGACTGGCAGAAGCAGTAGAACTCGATGTTCCCTCAATGGCAGCCTCCTCAATAAACGGTTCTGCAGCTTGGCTACTCCCCATAACTCTGGTGATAGCCATTCGCATTTTCTTGCTTAGGCAACTGTGTGTCTATGTGGGATGCTCGCCTTGACCTCTCCTTCTCATCTCTCCATCTCGCGTTCCAATGCTCTAGCTTACCCTTGTCTACTTCTTGAGGGCATTCCTCTTTCACATCAGAGGCCACCTTGGGCAAATTGCCCACCCAGCTGCTCAATAATGAGATTATTGATTCGTTTGTTTTCTTTGGATATAACAACAAAATTTTGCGGGCAATCTCACTGTATAATGATTGCAATCTAGACTCATCTACAACAATTTGTGCTATATCGTCGGGATCTAGTGCACTGACGATTGTAATCAACAATTGTCTAATTTTGTTTTTGAACTCTATCATTGAAGTAGCAGAAGGATCCATTTTTCTTGCAATGGTATTATTGCAAACAACACATTGTGAAATATAACTATGTGCCACTCCATTTGGATCTTTTCTAAATTCTACGTGAAAGAAAAAGTGCAGTATAGACCATAGATCTCATACGCTTTTGCAGTGACACACCTAATCGCAATTGAAACCATGTGCCAATGCCTCACCGCATAACAACTTACAAACAGATGCTCCTGTCATTCTAGCAGCAACACACATAGTCGCAATTACAACCATGTACCGAAGCATGAATGACTGAGAGCAACATAAAACATAGTCACCCTACGCTTTTGCAATGACACACCTAGACGCAATTGCAACCATGTGCCAGTGCATCCACGCACGGTGACTTCTTTCAAACAGATGCTCCTGTCATTCTAGCAGCAACACACCTAGTCGCAATTGCAACCATGTGCCGAAGCATGAATGACTGGGAGCAACATAAAACATAGTCACCCTATGCGTTTGCAATGACACACCTAGCCTCAATTGCAACCATGTGCCAGTGCATCCATGCACGGTGACTTCTTTCAAACAGATGCTACCATCAATCTAGCAGCAACACACCTAGTCGCAATTGCAACCATGTGTCGAAGCATGAATGATTGGGAGAAACATAAAACATAGTCATCCTACGCTTTTGCAATGACACACCTAGTCGCAATTGCAACCATGTGCCAGTGCATCCACACACAATGTCTTCTTTCAAGATTCACGCATATGAAACAATATGAAATTATTTGAGCACACATTCATGCATTAGATGCTACTGTCAATCTAGTAGCAATGCACCTAGTCGCAATTGCAACCATGTGCCAAAGCATGAATGACTGGGAGCAACATAAAACATAGTCACCCTACGCTTTTGCAATGACACACCTAGCTGCAATTGCAACCATGTGCCAGTGCATCCACACACGGTGACTTCTTTCAAACAGATGCTCCTGTCATTCTAGCAGCAACACACCTAGTCGCAATTGCAACCATGTTCGGAAGCATGAATGACTGGGAGCAACATAAAACATAGTCACCCTACGCTTTTGCAATGACACACCTAGCCACAATTGCAACCATGTGCCAGTGCATCCACGCACGGTGACTTCTTTCAAACAGATGCTTGTGTCATTCTAGCAGCAACACACCTAGTTGCAACCATGTGCTGAAGCATGAATGATTGGGAGAAATATAAAACATAATCATCGTACGCTTTTGCAATGACACACCTAGCCGCAATTGCAACCATATGCCAATGCATCCACGTACGATGATTTGATAAAAGAAATTTTATACCTTTAAGTTTTAACGCAAAAAACTCAAAAAAACATCAATAAAATAAGGAAGGGATTAAAAAATTACTGCTACACTGCTTTGAGAATTTGGAAAGCTGCCAGAAAGTTTGGTGAAGAATACTTTTCAATGTACCTCTCTTGTGAAAAAGACAAGCACCAGTGTCGTCTTTATATAGCCACGGCGGGCCCGACGGGAAAGTTGATTTACCCGGCGGGCCATTTACTTAACCCGGCGGGCCTCGAGCCGGTCTCCAAGTCTCCTTGCAGGTCAAAAAAGATGAATGTCAATTAACATAATATTTGTTATTTTGCATTTCTATTGTTATTAACCTGAAATTATAGTGTGATCATGTCATTTTAAAATCATTCTTTTGACTATTGTACCGTTGAAACCACCTGTGATAAGCACCTCTAAATATTTATGAGGAACCCTTCCATCATGAAGCACACTTGGAATAAGGAGAAAACAAGGACATAAAGATGTAGTTCATCTTGAGTATATGTTCGTAGAGCAACCAAAGGCTAAAAACAGATAAAAGACGAGAGAGATATGGCCACTCAAAGCTGGGGGTGTACTCTCTCTTGATAAAAAAGAGAGAGTGCATTTTGAAATCATTGTGTTTATTTGCACTTCAACAATATACATGAGGTTGCCTTAGAAGAAGCACAACTTGCACAATCTTCCCATTGGGGCCACGACATGGAGTAGCAGAGGCAGGGAGACGTTTCAAGACCCTCAAATCCTCCCTCGTTCCCAATGAGTCCTTTTTGCCAATAATGTGGTCCCATAGTGTGTGGGCTACATTCTTGATTATGTGCATGGGATCTGAGAAGTGTTGTATTTGTAGTTCCTCCAATATGGAAGCCTTAAAAATATGGAATACCTTCACATACCTTTTAGTGGAAAACTCGGAGCGGGATTGTTGTTGTAGTGCTCTTCCCAAATGGTTGCCCAATTTTCCATCGTGAGATTTAGAGGCGTCTTTTCATTTGTTGGAGCCTTGTGCTTGCTATGACCTTGGGGTAAGAAATGATGGTTTTTTGGATAGATTAACTTGTGATGAGGGCTTTTCACAAGCCAGCCTCACATACCCCTTTTCTCTCTTCCCCACACCATGGAAACCCCCTCTTAGGGAGGGAGTGATAAAAGGCATTGAAAAAAAGTAAGAAAAGAAAAGTATGAGTATGTAAATAAGTGAGAAAGGCAAAATAAGCCACCTCGTGCCTGCGGGGCAGCCCATCCCCACCCTGCCTCCTTTTTCTTCATTGTTGCCCCATCGTATGTCCCTTTTTCTCTCCTCCACTCAAAAGGTCAACCCCCTCTCTCTTCCCCTTGTCCTTTCTCCTTTCTCTCTCCCCTCAAGCTACCCCACCCCTGTCCTCACCAATAATACGTTCTTTATCACATGCCACCTCTCCTATCTTCTAAAATAGCATACCCCACCCCCTTTTTTCTCTCTCCTACACTCTCCCATGATCCAAATACCCCCCTCTCTCTCTAAAATTCAAAATCTCTCTTGTCTTGTAGCCAGATGGCCTCCCCCACATTCACACACACTTAGTTCTACTGAAAAAGGTACCCACAGACCCACCTTTACATGATGGTTACCAGATTTTTCTAGTGTACACACACATCTGCACACAGATTCACCTCTGAACACACTCCCCTCTCTCCCCTCTTGTAATTACTTTAATCTCAATGTCACCTCTCACTTTTTTCATCAACCCATCTCTCTCTCTTAGTATCTCTCTCATGAGACTGCTGTTCTGGCGTATATACACACAGCCAGACAAGTGGGGCTCAGAGTCACATGGCCGGTGCATATAATAATTTCTTGATTTCTAAAATTGTAGAATTTCTCCCCCCTCCTCCCCTATATAAAGAGGGGTAACCATCACACTATAACACACACAACATCACCAGATAGTACACTATGCACTGTGTGTGCCTAGCGCACACACACACACACCCACACCATCACCATCACGGCAGTCACCATGCTCGACTTGAGCATGACCTCTACACCCTTGGGCTATGGAAGATGAAGGGCAACTAAATGAAGGATGATGGTCATAACCCTCATGCGAGTCTTCGCCATCAGCTCCCACCTATCCGCCATGTTCTCTACCACTCTCTCCCTTCTCTTTCCCCTACCCTATGCTCCCCATTTCATCGCCTTATTCTCTAAATAAATCTTGAGGTTTTGTGAGTATGTTTCTTGCAATGTTTTGCCCATGTGAGGTGTGCGGAGTCGCCACCTAGTCTTGTGTTTGGAGTAAGCTTTTGTATGTGTGAAGGGTGTGTGGATTCGCCATCCTTCTGTGGTGCCTAAGTACTAAGCTGCTATACTCTCTCTCTCTCTCTCTCTCTCTCTCTCTCTCTCACTTGATCTCATTCCCCTTCCTCTTCACCATTACTCCCAAGCATCCATCTCTCTTGGATGAAAACTATGTTATGGTGGTGTGTTAGTTTGCGTCCTAGCTGCTCAAAGCTAGGTGGTGCCCCCTGTTTTCTTTATCTTGACAGGCTCAAGGCGCGCCATTCGGTCCCCGGTGTTTTAGAGGCTGTCGGGGTTCGGGGTTTAGGTTCGCTTTGCTCCCGTCATTTGGTGGCCCCATGGAGGATCTTTTCATGAAACCCTTCAGTTTACAAGACTAAAAACTCTAAACTATTGTGAATGGATGAATGGCTAGAAGGATTTGCTAACTGGACGACAGAAGAAGAAGAGCTCCAAGCACAACTAGACGAACTCCGCATCTCCATCGAAGCTCGAGTGCCACGCATAACGGTAATCAATTTGCAGTGGGAGAGTCAACCAACACGCCAAACTCAGTGGATATACATAGGCTGAGTGCCAAGAATAAGAAGGAGATGGTCAAAACCATGTCCGCACCCTACAACCAACCCACAACAACAAGATGGAAGGACCTCTGCACAATAGAGAATCAACACTATTCTACTTTGAGAATCGGGTAACTCAAGTCACCGAGGTAATTATCACAGTCAGTTTCCAAGTCGCACCTGATGCTGCAGCAAGTATTGGCTCACACTCTCACTAGAGAAACTAGGGATCTACTGAGTTTGTTTGTAGGAAAGAACACCACCCTCTCCCACAAGCTTGGACAGTGACTAAGCATCTCTAAGCTTCACATGAATCAGTACAACCTACCTCAAGACATATCACACATTTTATCCAAGCTTCAAATGGTACATTGCCTTGCACAAAAGGTAAGACAAATGGTACAACCTACCTCAAGACATATCACACATACCATGCCATTTGTCTTACCTTTTGTGCAAGGCAATGTACCATTTGAAGTTTTAATCTATGTCCTAGTATAAGAGGGTATACACGCCTCCTTGTAAAGAAGAAAAAAACTTTTGCAACTTAAGTAGTGTGTCTTTCTAGCTCTCTCTCAGTAATCATGGCAAGTGTAGCATTTCCAACATTTAAAGGAAAGAAGGGGGAGGATTTGGTAACAGACTTCCTAGATGACTTTGAAGTAGCATGTGTAGTGAGAAACAAAGATACGAATAAATCCCCGGTTAGAATCTTTAAGCATCTCATGAAGCTAGAAGCTAGATCATGGTACAATGCACTTCCACAAGCAACCAAGGATGATTGGGAGCCCTTAAAAACCGCTTTTAAGAGGCGCTTTGGGGGAGGTACCACTTCAGAAAAGTTGTGGGACAAGTTGAGAGACTTGAAGCAGGAGGGTCTTTTAGAATATGCCACCTATGAGTCCAAATTTTTGGATTTGTGGGAACGGTGGGTTGAGTCACTGGCAAGGGGGGAATCTGCACCCGATTCCCTAAAAAAAGATTGGTTCACGCATGGCTTATGGCCTCTTCTCAAGGAGAAGGTGAAAACATGTGTGTGTGTGTGTGTGTGTATGTGTGTGTGTGTGTGTGTGTGTGCGTGTGCATGCGTGTGCGTGCGTGTGTGTGTGTGTGTGTGTGTGTGTGTGTGTGTGTGTGTGTGTGTGTGTGTGTGTGTGTGTGTGTGTGTGTGTGTTGGGTATACACATGCACACACAAAGGAGATTTTGGTGAAAAATGGTTCAAAAATGGAATTGAACATTTGAAAAAAAAGAAAGACAATAGAAAATAAACAAGAGTATATAGACTATTGCTTACATTATCCCAATTATAGGAATGCCTTCCCTCTCCCAAGATATTGAAGAAACATCAAGAGACTTCTTAAAAGGAGGATGGGAGTGGGAGTCGCATGGGTACAATTATCATCCACCACTAAACGGTTGACATTGTGTCAAAACCTACAACACGACCTTGTTGTGATTATCTCTGGTCACACACATGTGTAAGGTTTCTAGTTTCTGAAACCTTAGAAATTGTACAAAGCCTGTTAAATTTAACTTGAAAACACTGTAGAATGATCCAACTATGGCTGATATTGGTATTTTTGGAATCATAACCAGAGTTTGACTATGGTTACTATTTTTCAGAATCAGATTTCGATAAAATCTGGAAAAGTTACAAGCCCTGAAAGGTTACATTAGGAATTCAATTAGTTAAGTAAAATTGGATGGTTTCAGTAATTATTATTAATAAAGACTTTCTTATCCTAAGGTTCTAGAAATTACTGATATTTCCAATTTTCATCATTAAAAATCAGTGAAATTAGTAGAAATCGATTCTGGAAGCTGAGGGGACTATGTCGAGGTGTTGGAAACCTTCCTGGGATAGATTTACCAGCAAGTGGTGCTAGCTGGAAGCTGGGCCTTCCTTGAGGTGCCAGAACAGCCCAAGGACCCTGAAAAGCTATAAAAAGACCCCCTTCCTTCACAAAAAATTAGATTCGGAGCCTTGGTACATTCTCTCTCATCTAGAAAGACCTCTATGCAAAAATGTTGGTTAATCAATGTTAATTAGCACTAATCTTTCTTAATTAGTAAATCTAGGTTAACCTATTTACAAATTTCTTAATTAATTGAAGATTAAACCTATGTATACTAAAAAATTCTCTTCTAATTCAAAGTTCTCTACTGATTATTGTGATTAAGCTTAGGGATACTAAGCTAATTAATTATTATATCATATTAGGCTAAAATTACTCATTTTAATCCCATTAATTAATGATAATTATACTAATTAATTTTAGATTAAGATGAGATAAATATTAGAGCTGTGTTAGATTGTCATTATGTTCGGAAAATTATCTTGTAATATTTTGAGTAATTATCATAATTAGTTAAGCAAAATTATACTATTTTTAAGAGAAAAGTAAAGGGGGAAATGATCAAACTAATCCAAAATGCTTTGAGATAATTATCAAAGATAAATTGCATCTTATGAAACCCATGATAATTATCTTAAACTCAGGTAATTATTCTAACTAATTATCTCAATAGAATTACACTATCTTTAGGAGAAAATAAAGAAGGAAAAAAGCAAAATAATCCAAAATGGTTTGAAATAATTAAGAGAGGTAAATCACATTATATGAAACTTGTGATAATTATCTTAACCTCAGATAATTAGTATAACTAATTATCACAACAGAATTACACTGTTTTTAGGGAAAAATAAAGGGGGGGAAATAGCAAACTAATCCAAAATGCTTTGAGATAATTATCAAGGGTAAATAATATCTTATGTAACTTGTGATAATTTCTTGCTATAAGATAATTATTCTAACTAATTATATCTACAAAATTACACTATTTTTAGGAGAAAATAAAAGGGGGAAATAGAAAACTATTCCAAAATGGTTTGAGATAATTATCAGAGGTAAATCACATCTTATGAAACCCGTGATAATTATCTTAACTTCAAATAATTAGTTTAACTAATTATTTCATCAGAATTACACTATTTCTGAAAATAGCAAATTAATCTAAAAACCTTTGAGATAAATATCAGAGGTAAGACACACCTTGAGGAACCCATGATAAATATCTTTACCTCAAATAAATGGTTTAGATACTTATCTTCATTAAAAGTAATAGATTTTGTGTATAAACTAGGGAAAGAAAAATTAGTAAATGAATTTATATAATTACACAATAAATACCTGAGGTCAAAAATCACTATTGAAGGTTGGCAAAATTACCTTAGCCTAAATAATTGGTATAACAAATTACTGTCGGGTGGCAAAGTTTGCCTAAATTAGACCATAAGTATAGAAGGAAAAAGTTATAAATCAATTTTATGAATTAACCAAAAAATTCCTAAAGATAGAACATATCAAATTACATCTAGGGTGAGTAATCCACTAGCAGATAGGAAATATAATTTACTAAGGCAAAATATAAGATATTCTTGGAATATAGACTAAGGAGAAACCCAGTAAAATAGCTTCCCTAATTATATGATAATTATGGGAAAATACTAATAGTACAAGGAAGTTACAAGAGTAATATCTCATCCAATAAACTATCAAGGATACCTATTTATTCCAAAAATCCTTATTTTTGGGTAAAAAGGAAGAAAATAGACTAGTCAGTTAATCCTCTAATCGATAAAGTCCTTTTATAAAGGCTGCCAATATGGCTCCAAAGAGAACCAGAGGAAATCCTCTTACCGAGGAAGAGGATATTAGAAAAAAAAGAAATAAAGCCATTCATGACCATGAGGCTGGGCCTAGTCATGGGCCTACGGAGGAATGTCTGCAGGCACCAGTGCACCAGCACATGGATGACCAGTCCCAGGTGGATTTCTATTTTTTTCGCTTACGTCTTTCAAAGTTCATTTCTAAGCTAGCATTGCATACATAAGGGTTAGGAAGGAAAAACTGGCTGTAAATGGAAGGTAACTTCCAAGAAACCAACGAGCAGTGATTGAAAAATAGGAAAGTAATGATTGGGTTATGACTGATTGACCTAGCAAAGAAATGTTTGACCATCCTTAAGACAGCTTTGTCTCAAGACACCTTTGATTCCTTGGAATATTTTACTCTAGGTAATGAGTAATGATGGCGATTCCGCCATGGAGGAGTCGGTTTCCTCAGTGCGCGTGGAGTCTTTACCCTGTGCTTGTTTGTACTTGTGGATATTACTTAGGATATCAAGTTTATCCTAGAGGAACCGTCTGGTTGTATGGGCAACCAGTTGGCGTATGGGTGCCTGGACTATGGGTGATGGCTTTTTCCACCCCGAGTTTTATAAATAAGGAATGGGTGCCGTTTTTTCACCCTTGTATAGGTGGTCTTGAGACAAACTAGTACTGGTCAGAGATACTTCAGAATGACAGTACCTTGTCTTAAGTCTAAAGATGTTTGTTTTCTAAAAGAATGTTTTCAATACTCTTTTCAAGGGTTGTCTTAATGAAATCGAGTTATGAAAGTTAAAAGAAATCATTGTTTTAATTGTGATAAGAATGTGGTAGTAATTAAACAACAAAAGAATCATGTGTGAGTGCAGGGTGGTAAGTGGGGATTGACTAAGGTTGTCAATCATGGACGGGTGGACCTGATTAGCCAGGTAACTATCCATTCCCGCGCACTAAAAACATCTAGAGACTTCTTCACTTGGAAGAGGAATCCACCAATGGTTGTCCCCTCACATATGTTAGGTGGGAAAAAGCATTGGCTAAGGAAACCTTCATATGAATGATGGAAGTTATAGGGCCGGAATAGTTGCTTTTTATTATTCAACAAGTCGTCTGGTTTCCACTGCGAAACAAGACTAGGTCTCCTTCTAGGGCTATAAGCCTAAACCATTATCAATGGTAAGGGTGAATTCCCTAGAATTCTTCTTGTTTAGGGACTCTGATTTTATTAGGCCTAGAGACCTGTCAAGAGTCCCATCCCGCTTTTGGTGTCGACAGGTTTGGGGAACTTACAACATGTGTGACTTTTGATGAAAACTATGTGGGAAAATAAATATGCACACTTGTGGTGTGCAGAGTGCATGGTTTGTGATATTATTGAGCATTATGGCTGCTAAACTTAAGGATGAAAAGGAGGAAGGCAATGGAAGCAAGAAGAGAGACGAAGGGAAAGAGGAGATAGAGAGAGTTAGCAGAGAGGGAGAGGGAGAGGGAGAGGAGACGAGACATGGGAATGGGATTGTGCTAGCTATGGTGGATGAAAGAGAAAAACTGTGGACACAAGTGAGTGTGTCTTTGCTAGATTATCACTCAAGAAAACTAGGTTCCAAGATCAACAAACTTGGACTCATAACACACACACACACACACACACACTATGTTAGACACACATACACACAAACCTACAAGCCAACTTGAAAAGAATCTCCCCTTGATGCTGGGAAGTAGTCCATAAGCAAGAATCTCACCTCTGGCAATACGTTAGGCAATAGATCTGCAGCAGGTGAGGAGACAGAGGGCAAGAGAAGAGGCGGAGAATGAGGGAAATGCGCAGGGAAAGACCTGTGGGTTCGTTTTTTGTAGGGTCTATCAGTACAGGTGCCGGTAGAGACGTTGAAAAAAAATTCATACACGTGTCAGAAAGTACCTCGATACAGACACCGAAATAGCTTCCGGTACATGCATCAAAAATTCAAAAATTATATTTTTTTATAAAATTAACCTCTCCAAATTTACCTACACATATACCAACACCTGCCATTGACGCCAATAATTTGACGTCAGAATTCAAGCAGACTCTTGTAGTGTTAGACCATTATATATTAAAGAATTCTACTTAATTCAAATTTTATGCAATCCATCCTCAAACTTTCCTACAATGTTTTGAAATACATTATTTTTGCTATGATCGGATCTTCATTGGGATGATCCTCATTAGATAGATTGCTTGAATTTTTTGATGGCCCTATAATTGAGTGTGCATCGCTCCAACTCCTTATACTCTGAAGTGGAGTCCTTTACATCATGCGACCATGTATAACTTTTACTACAAAAAAACATAGAAATGTGTATCAACAATATAATAATAAATACCACATCATACATCAAAGATACCTTAGGACTACTACAAGAATCCTACAAATATTCCCGCTTCTCTTTTTTCACATGTTCACCTTGTTGAGCGGCCCTTTCCATCGTATCTTAGAGACTAATGAATGACAAAAAAATCTCAAGATCATCCATTACAAAAAACATAAACTTTGCATGGGCCTTCTCTAATTTTAAGAAATTGAGGCTAATTTTGTGTAGACTTTGGGGGACAAGTGCATTCAATAAGCTACTTTTGACTAGGACTCTCTAGTCTTTTTTTAGGGCCATGTATGAGGTGGTCACCCTAGAGGTCCCGTTCTCTCTCTAGCTCTTTGAAAGGAAAACTTCCATCCCTTTTCCATGCCACATCATCAAAGACGTGCATAAACCCAAGCTAAGGAATTACTTTTTTCAAAAATCCTATTTTGACATAATTTCTACTTAAGAGTTATTTGCAACCTATATACATATCAAAAAAATCATTTCTGGACCATTTTTTTACCGGGCTTGAAGGTGCAATCAAGCGGGTGGATTGCATGCTGGTGAGCCGCTGAGGATCTTGCCATAAATGAGAAGAAGATCAGCAAGTTGCGGGGCTGGCCGGGTACAGAACAGAAAAGGCTGGGGTCGCCATAGGGAGAGAGGGCCGAAAGTTGTAATTGGAGTCAAATGCAACGAAAAGAGTTGCATATGAGGTGTTGAGAGCATGATTACAAGGTATGGTAGCCAGGGCCTAGAAACTATCCTGTGGGTTTTATTGGGGGTTGTGGTTGGTAAAGGCACATAGCCACCAGGTCGTAAAGGGAGAGGGTAGTCACATAGCATGGAAGTGGTCGCCAAGTGATGCCATCATTGTATTTCGATAATTTTTATGTGATGCATAGTGCGCTTGTAGTTGTCTTGAGCGGTTTGAATTCAATTGTGATTTCCCTCTAATCTCCAGCACTGAGTGTGTGGTAGCGTTGGCTTTGGACAGGTTGTGTGTGTGTGCAGAGAGGGAGGGAGGGAATGATTGAGTGAGCTATTTTGTGTGTGGTTGAGGCGTGTGTCCCCTCCCTGTGTGAGTGCATTTACAGATTGGGGATTTGTATGCATCTAGTGGTTTCTGGAGATGATGGTTTGTTGATGGGTTTATTGGACTGAAGTGCTCATGTGGGAGTGCGGGTAGTAGTGATTGCTTGTAGGCGAGTCCATGGTGTGAAGGTTGGCAGATAGTATGCGTGTGTACGTGATTCTGTGTGGTTACGGGTGCCGGATATTTACGTGGGCTATAGAGAGGCAGTGTATTGTGTACCGGGAGTTTTTCCCATTTCCCCCTTCCCATCAGTGGTGCCCCCACAGAGGATCTACTAATTTCTCCTCAATGAAGTTGTAAAGCCTAAAGATGATGCATGATATTGACTTGGTGCTTGCTGGAAAAGAAGAGGTTGCGGATTGGTTTTCCGATCTAGATCTATACCGTTGCAGTTGAGAATTAGTGGACATCAAAACAAATTGAAGGCCCTACCATTGGTTCTACAAGGACGAGCCAAAGCCTGGTTTGAAGGATTGAAGATTGCAGATCGTCAGTCACTAAGCGAGATTCGCAAACAGTTTGTTGAAGCTTTTCAGAAGCGGGTTTCTCCATCGGAGTTGGGTGAACATTGAGCAAGGGAAAGCAGGATGTTAGTGAAGATTTTGCTTTGTTTTTGCGTAAATTTGAATCTATTTAGGAGGGACTAGCTGCTATTACATGTGTGGGAAATGGAGATTATTTCAAGTGAGAGAAGTTTCTAGCCTGCTTGCATCCGCAAATCAAAGAGAAGGTTGAGCTCGGTGGTGCAAAGGACTATGAGCAAATGGTTTTCTTGGCAAAGGCAAAGAGCAGGAAAGCAAAGAAGAAGCTGGAGATGGGTTTGTTGAAGCCGGCAGACTATGGATACAGCTCGACAATGGAGTTGCGTCATGCCATGAAGCCAAAGGGGAGTTCAAGCGTCAAAGAGGTGTTTTAGTTCAAGTGTCAAATGGTTAGCCATTCTCGTCATTCGTTTTAGTTTGAACCTCAAATTTGGTGTGCTGCTATACAAGAGTCTGTTAGCCTGTCCAGCAAGGATATGGTCTTGGTCGAAGGGTGTATGCATGAAGAATGAAAGGAAGCTATGGATCAAATCTCACAGGACAAGTTTGACGATGTTGGCGAAGCGATGGATGAAGCTATACAGAAAGAAGCTAGCCAAGGGGTTGGGCAACCTGGAGCTACTGATCGTGTTGAAGAGCGGCAGTGCATTCCACAAGGTGTTGATGATGTCAACCTATAAAAAAATGAGTTTACAGATCATGGCTTTCTCTTTTTCTTAGCAGATGATATGGTCGTACAAGAAGTCCTTGAAGAATAGGTTAGTGTTCAAGTAAAGGTGGTCAAGCAATCCAATTTGCTCTCGCATGAAGTGGTTGAAGATGAAGTATGAAAAGCTATGGCAGACAAAGATTTGCATAGTTAATCAGGTTTAGAATGTGTGCCATTCGAAAGACCTACAATAGAAGGTATGCTTGAAAAACAGGTAGGCTTGGTTCTCCAAGATGACATGCCATTGGAAAACAGGTCGCCACAGGTTTGTACCATGCTATTAGTGTTCATGTTTCTGGTAGTTTCTTTACAACCGGTTCTGCATTTTTTGCAAAGTTTTTTGGATGCAGATTATGGTATAGAGAACCCTCTAGCAAATAAGAGCATCATGATGTATGGTGCAGATGCTTCGGAGGTGGGTGAACAGACTCATTTTGTGTATCAAGAAGACTTGTGGATCCATGTTGTCGAGGGTTTATGGTACGGACAGCTACATGCATGGTTGGCTTACCGATTTACATGTGCGAAGCGGGGATGGTTTGTATATGTTTTACAGCTGGGTGGTACTGTTCAAAACCATCTGTTTGACCTAGAAGGGGCCTACACTGCGCTTGGGGAAGCTTGAGGCTTTTCATTCAATCCGGGTTTTTATGCAGCTGATAAGATCTCCCTCTCTATCTATCTATACAGCTCTACATACTACATATAGCTTCTTATTATGCTATCATGTTCTCGCTTCTTATGCACTTTTCTAATATCTAAATAATACTATGGTTGAGGATGAATGCTCAACGAGGGGTTGGGCAATGATGGTACAGCTAAGGATGGTCGACCATGGAAGTGTCAATAGTAGGTACATGGAGGTGTGCAGGTTGATGAGAGACTGATGATGCATTTGATAGGTGCAAATTCGAACAAGTGCGGCTATGGTGTGTATGCCAGATCCAGCATTTTGCAGGTCAAGTTGTGTATTTTGAGCTCTACTGGTCGATGGGCTTCAAAGTTAAAAACACATGGAGGTGACATGTTATGTATGCAATATGAATGCTCCATTTTGTTGAACTAATTGCTTTTTTCATACGAGAAGGCACTTGTCCAATGGGGAATTATGGGAGCACAAGGTGGTCAACGGTCGTGTCGGTCGTCACAACTCCTGCACAAGCTAAGATCTTCTCATCTGGGAACCATTTTTACTTTGTGGAGCGGGCTTTGTTGATATGTGGCCATGTGGCCTTCTCAATGGATCATTATTCTATTCAATGGATCATTATTCAAATGAATAGAGCAACTTTCCATGGCGTTTTCTTGATGTGTGGAGCGGAACTAAGGTAGGAATTTTTTAAAGCAAACCTTAAAATGAACTGCAAAAAAAACTAGCAATTGACACCACTACAGATAGCGGGTGGCCGAGAGTGGAAGGAGGAGAGAAACCGCGTAAGGTGGAGGTCTCGAGTTGCAACGAGGACAGGTGGGCCGCGTGGTAGCGAGCAGGGCCAGTAGGGGCTTCATGAAGGGGGTGGTCCTAGGTGCATAACGGGGAGTTGCAGGGGAGCGCTAAAGGAGGGCGACCAACCTTGCATGACACGGGGTGGCGCAGCTTACAAGGAAGGTCGGCAGCAATGGGAGAGACCAGAGAAAGAGGGTGACCGACCTGCTAGAGGAGGTAGGGGAAGCTCGTGTGTTGCAGAAAGAGCTCATCACGGGCTAACAAAACCAGTTAGGAGAGGAGGATGTTACTAGAGATAGCACAAAAAGAGAGCAGATGACGAGCACTTCGGGGTTGAAGGTGCAATCAAGTGGGTGGACTTCATGCTGGTGAGCTACCGAGGATCTGGCCATAAACAAGAAGAAGATCAGCAAGTTACGGGGTTGGCCGGGTACGGAAGAGAAAAGGCTGGGGTCGCCATAAGGAGAGAGGGCCGAAAGCTGTAATTGGAATCAAGTGCAACCAAAGGAGTTGTAGATTGCCTTTGGTGGCCACGTGTGCAAGGCCGCAAGAGAGTTTGGAAGCCGTATGTAGCTGGAGGCCGCCAAGGGAAGAAAAGGGAGGAGCATCGACTGTAAATATTGCTACAGTACATTGGCCAAGGAGAGCTTAGAAGGGTGTGCTACCCTAGGAGAGCGTTGCTGCAAAAGGAGGATGCGAGATACATATGAGGTGCCGAGAGCATGATTATAGGGTATGGTAGCGAGGGCCGAGAGGCTATCGTGTGGATTTTATTGGGCGTTGTAGTTGGTGAAGGCACATAGCCACCAGGTCGTAAAGGGAGAGGGCAGTCACATAGCATGGAAGTGGTCGCCAAGTGATGCCATCATTGTAGTTCGATAATTTTTATGTGATGCATAGTTTGCTTGTAGTTGTCTTGAATGGTTTGAATTCAATTGTCCTTTCCCTCTAATCTCGAGCAGTGAGTCGGTGATAGCGTTGGCTTTGGACAGGTTGTGTGTGTGTGCAGAGAGGGAGGGAAGGAATGATTGAGTGAGCTATTTTGTGTGTGGTCGAGGTGTGTGTCGCCTCCCTTTGTGAGTGCATTTACAGATTGGAGAGTTGTATGCATCCGGTGGCGTCGAGATATGATGGTTTGTTGATGGGTTTATTGGACTGAAGTGCTCATGTGTGAGTGCGGGTAGTCGTGGTTGCTTGTAGGCGAGTCCATGGTGTGAAGGTTGGCAGATAGTATGCGTGTGTACGTGATTCTGTGTGGTTAGGGGTGCCGGATATGTACGTGGGCTATAGAGAGGCAGTGTATTGTGTACTGGGAGTTGTTCCCATTTCTACCTTCCCATCAGTGGTGCCCCATGGAGGATCTAGTGATTTCTCCTCAATGAAGTTGTAAAGCCTGAAGATGATGCATGATATTGACTTGGTGCTTGCTGGAAAAGAAGAGGTTGCGGATTGGTTTTCCGATCTAGATCTATACCTGTTGCAGTTGAGAATTTGTGGACATGAAACCAAATTGAAGGCCCTACCATTGGTCCTACAAGGACCAGCCAAAGCCTCGTTTAAAGGATTGAAGGTTGCAGATCGTCAATCGCTAAGTGAGATTCGCAAACAGTTTGTTGAAGCTTTTCAGAAGCGGGTTTCTCCATCGGACTTGGGTGAACAATTGAGCAAGGGAGAACAGGATGTAAGTGAAGATTTTGCTCTGTTTTTGCGTAAATTTGAATCTATTTAGGAAGGACTAGCTGCTATTACATGTGTGCGAAATGAAGATTATTTCAAGCGAGAGAAGTTTCTAGCCTGCTTGCATCCGCAAATCAAAGAGAAGGTTGAGTTCCGTGGTGCAGAGGACTATGAGCAAATGGTTTTCTTGGCAAAGGCAAAGAGCAGGAAAGCAAAGAAGAAGCTGGAGATGGGTTTGTTGAAGCCGACAGACTATGGATATAGCTCGACAATGGAGTTGGGTCATGCCATGAAGCCAAAGGGGAGTTCAAGCATCAAAGAGGTGTTTTAGTTCAAGCGTCAAATGGTAAGCCATTCTGGTCATTCGTCTTAGTTTGAACCTCAAATTTGGTGTGCTGCTATACAAGAGTCTGTTAGCCTGTCCAGCAAGGATACGGTCTTGGTCGAAGGGTGTATGCATGAAGAATCAAAGGAAGCTATGGATCAAATCTCATAGGACAAGTTTGACGATGTTGGCAAAGCGATGGATGAATCTATACAGAAAGAAGCTAGCTAGAGGGTTGGGCAACCTGGCGCTACTGATGGTGTTGAAGAGCGGCAGTGCATTCCACAAGGTGTTGATGATGTCAACCTATAAAAAAATGAGGTTACAGATCATGGCTTTCTCTTTTCTTAGCAGATGATATGGTCATACAAGAAGTCCTTGAAGAACAGGTTAGTGTTCAAGCAAAGGTGGTCAAGCAATCCAAGTTTCTCTCGCATGAAGTGGTTGAAGATGAAGTATCAGAAGCTATGGCAAACAAAGATTTGCATAGTGAATCAGGTTTAGAATGTGTGCCATTCGAAAGACCTACAATAGAAGGTATGCTTGAAAAACAGGTAGGCTTGGTTCTCCAAGAAGACATGCCATTGGAAGACGTACAGGTCGCCAAAGGTTTGTATCATGCTGTTAGTGTTCATGTTTCTGGTAGTTCCTTTACAACCCGTTCAACATTTTTTGCAAAGTTTTTTGGATGCAGATTATGGTATAGAGAACCCTCTAGCAAGTAAGAGCATCATGATGTATGGTGTGTTAAGTATGGAGCCTGATTTACCCTTGTAATTTTCTGTGGTAAAACTGCACATTTGTAAGGCCCCCATTATCAGGAGAAGCCATTGTGCGTGAAGGAAAATCACTCACCGGAAACCAAAATTTTCACGGACAAGAATCAATGGCCGATGGCCGGTGGTCGGAAGTCAATGGCCGGTGGCCGGTGGCCGAATTCAAAAGCGGACTTGTCTTCTCAAGGGCGGCCACGCATGGGCAGATTGGAGGGTCCGATTTGGACTTATTCGCACAAGGGCGGCTACACATGGCTGTCTCTCATAAGAGAGGGCAACCCTTTTGACCTATAAAAGGAGGCCATTTCTACACACATTTCATAGTGTGAAGTTGATGCAACAAGGTGAGTGTGAGGTGGTGAGAGTGAAGCAAGACGGGAGCTCCATTAAGGGTATAATCCCTTTGTAAACTACTTCTTGTTTTGAAGTACTAAAGCCATTGAGTGGCTGCTTTCCCGTGGACGTAGCCCACATTGGGTGAACCACGTATATCGTGTGTACTCTCTCTCTCTCTCTCTACTCTATAATCTCTTGTGTGTGAAATCTGTCTCTCTCCATTAAGTAATCTACTCAAATATCTATTTAGCTACGTCTTATTTCCTAACATGGTGCAGATGCTTCGGAGGTGGGTGAACAAACTCATTTTGTGTATCAAGAAGACTTGTGGATCCATGTTGTCGAGGGTTTATGGTACGGACAGCTACATGCATGGTTGGCTTACAGATTTACATGTGCGAAGCGGGGATGGTTTGTATATGTTTTACAGGTGGGTGGTACTGCTCAAAACCATCCGTTTGACCTAGGAGGGGCCTACAGTGCGCTTGGGGAAGCTCGAGGCTTTTCATTTAATCCAGGGGGTTTATGCAACCGATAAGATCTCCCTCTCTATCTATCTATACAGTTCTACATACTACATATAGCTTCTTATTATGCTATCATGTTCTCGCTTCTTATGCAGTTTTCTAATATCTAAATAATACTATGGTTGAGCATGAATGCTCAACGAGGGGTTGGGAAATGATGGTAAAGCTAAGGATGGTCGACCATGGAAGTTTCAACAGCAGGTACATGGAGGTGTGCAGGTTGATGAGAGAGTGATGATGCATTTGATAGGTATAGATTGCAACAAGTGTGACTATGGTGTGTATGCCAGATCCAGCATTTTGCAAGTCAAGTTGTGTATTTTGAGCTCTACTGGTCGATGGGCTTCAAGGTTATCAACACATGGAGGTGACATGTTATGTATGCAATATGAATGCTCCATTTTGTTGAACTAAAGGCTTTTTCTATACCAGAAGGCACTTATCCAATGGAGAATTATGGGAGCACAAGGTGGTCGACGGTCGTGTCAGTCGTCACAACTCCTGCACAAGCGAAGATCTTCTCATTTGGGAACCATTTTTACTTTGTAGAGCGGGCTTTGTTGATATGTGGCCATGTGGCCTTCTCAATGGAATCATTATTCAAATCAATAGAGCAACTTTACATTGCGTTTTCTCGATGTGTGGAGCGGAACTAAGGAAGGAGTTTTTTAAAGCAAAGCTTAAAATGAACTGGAAAAAAAAAACTAGCAATTGACACCACTACAGATAGCGGGTGGCCGAGAGTGGAAGGAGGAGAGAAACTGGGTAAGGTGGAGGTCTCGAGTTGCATGGAGGACAGGTGGGCCGCGTGGTAGCAAGCAGGGCCAATAGGTGCTTCATGAAGGGGGTGGTCCTAGGTGCATAACGGGGAGTTGCAGGGCAACGCGAAAGGAGGGCGGCCAACCTTTCATGACACGGGGTGGCGCAGCTTACAAGGAAGGTCGGCAGTAGTGGGAGAGATTAGAGGAGGAGGGTGACCGACCTCCTAGAGGAGGTAGGGGAAGCTCCTGTGTTGCAGAAAGAGCTCATCATGGGCTAACAAAACTAATTAGGAGAGGAGGATGTTGCTAGAGATAGCACAAAAGGAGAGCAGATGAGGAGCACTCCGGGGTTGAAGGTGCAATCAAGCGGATGGACTTCATGCTGGTGAGCCACTGAGGATCTGACCATAACCAAGAAGAAGATCAGCAAGTTGCGGGGCTGGCCGGGTACGGAAGAGAAAAGGGTGGGGTCTCCATAAGGAGAGACGGCCGAAAGCTATAATTGGAATGAAGTGCAATGAAAGGAGTTGGAGATTGCCTTTGCTGGCTAGGTGTGAAAGGCCGCAAGAGAGTTTGGAAGCCGTATGCAGTTGGAGGCCGCCAAGGAAGGAAAAGGGAGGAGCATCGACTGTAAATAGTACTACAGTACATTGGCCAAGGAGAGCTTAGAAGGGTGTGCTACCCTAGGAGAGCATTGCTGCAAAAGGAGGATGCGAGTTGCATATGAGGTGTCGAGAGCATGATTATAGGGTATGGTAGCGAGGACCAAGAGCCTATCGTGTGGATTTTATTGGGCGTTGTAGTTGGTGAAGGCACATAACCACCAGGTCGTAAAGGGAGAGGGCAGTCACATAGCATGGAAGTGGTCGCCAAGTGATGCCATCATTGTATTTCAATAATTTTTATGTGATGCATAGTTTTCTTGTAGTTGTCTTGAATGGTTTGAATTCAATTTTCGTTTCCCTCTAATCTCGAGCAGTGAGTCTGTGATAGCGTTGGCTTTGGACAGGTTGTGTGTGTGTGCAGAGAGGGAGGGAAGGAATGATTGAGTGAGCTATTTTGTGTGTGGTCGAGGCCTGTGTCGCCTCCCTGTGTGAGTGCATTTACAAATCGGGGAGTTGTATGCATCCAGTGGTGTCGGGATATGATGGTTTGTTGATGGGTTTATTGTACTGAAGTGCTCACATGTGAGTGCGAGTAGTCGTGATTGCTAGTAAGTCCGTGATAGCATTTGATTTGGAGAGGTTGTGTGTGTGTGTGCAAAGAGGGAGGGAAGGAATGATTGAGTGAGCTATTTTGTGTGTGGTCGAGGCGTGTATCGCCTCCCTGTGTGAGTGCATTTACAGATTGGGGAGTTGTATGCATCCAGTGGTGTCGGGATATGATGGTTTGTTGATGGGTTTATTGTACTGAAGTGCTCACGTGTGAGTGCGAGTAGCCGTGATTGCTTGCTTGTAGGCGAGTCCATGGTGTGAAGGTTGGTAGATAGTATGCGTATGTACGTGATTCTGTGTGGTTAGGGGTGCCGGATATTTACTTGGGCTATTGAGAGGCACTGTATTGTGTGCCGGGAGTTGTTCCCATTTCCCCCTTCCCATCAATGGTGCCCCCACGAAGGATCTAGTGACTGCTCCTCGATGAAGTTGTAAACCCTAAAGATGATGCATGATATTGACTTGGTGCTTGCTGGAGAAGAAGAGGCTGCGGATTGGTTTTCCGATCTAGAGCTATACCTGTTGCAGTTGAGAATTTGTGGGTATGAAACCAAATTGAAGGCCCTACCGTTGGTTCTACAAGGGCGAGCCAAAGCCTCGTTCGAAGGGTTGAAGGTTGCAGATCGTTAGTCCCTAAGCGAGATTCGCAAACAGTTTGTTGAAGCTTTTTAGAAGCGGGTTTCTCCATTGGACATGGGTGAACAATTGAGAAAGCTAAAGTAGGATGTAAGTGAAGATTTTCTTTTGTTTTTGCATAAATTTGAATCTATTTAGGAGGGACTAGCTTCTTTTACATGTGTGCGAAATGGAGATTATTTCAAGCGAGAGAAGTTTCTAGCCTGCTTGCATCCGCAAAACAAAGAGAAGGTTGAGTGCGGTGGTGCAACGGACTATGAGCAAATGGTTTGCTTGGCAAACGCAAAGAGCAGGAAAGCAAAGAAGAAGCTGGACATGGGTTTATTGAAGCCGACAGACTATGGATATAGCTCGACAATGGAGTTGCGTCATGCCATGAAGCCAAAGGGGAGTTCAAGCGTCAAAGAGGGACTAGCTGCTTTTACATGTGTGCGAAATGGAGATTATTTCAAGCGAGAGAAGTTTCTAGCCTGCTTGCATCCGAAAATCAAAGAGAAGGTTGAGTTCGGTGGTGTAGAGGACTATGAGCAAATGGTTTTCTTGGCAAAGGCAAAGAGCAGGAAAGCAAAGAAGAAGCTGGAGATGGGTTTGTTGAAGCCGGTAGACTATGGATATAGCTCGACAATGGAGTTGCGTCATGCCATGAAGCCAAAGGGGAGTTCAAGCGTCAAAGAGGTAGCTACTTTGCCAGTGGTAAGCCATTCTCGTCATTCATTTCAATTTGTACCTCCAATTTGATGGGCTGCTATACAAGAGTTTGTTAGCCCGGCCACCAGCACGGATACGGTCTTTGTCAAAGCATACATGCATGAACAATCATAGGAAGCTATGGATCAGAGCTCACATGACAAGTTTGACAATGTTGCCAAAGCAATGGTAGAAGTTGTACCGGAAGAAGCTAGCGAGAGGGTTGGGCAACCTTGCCCTACTGATCGTGTTGAAGAGCGGCAGTGCATTCCACAAGGTGTTGATGATGTCGACCTATCAAAAAATAAGGTAATAGATCATGGCTTTCTCTTTTGCTTAGCAGATGATATGGTCGTACAAGAAGGCCTTGAAGAACAGGTTAGTGTCCAACCAAAGGTGGTCAAGCAATCCAATTTGCTCTTGCATGAAGTGGTTGAAGATAAAGTATCAAAAGCTATGGCAGACAGGGATTTGCATAGTGAATCAGGTATAGAAGGTATGCATAGTGAATCAGGTATTCGAAGGATCTACAATAGAAGGTATGCTTGAAAAACAGGTAGGCTTGGTTCTCCAAGAAGATGTGCCATTGGAAGACAGGTAGCCAAAGGTTTGTACCATGCTATTAGTGTTCATGTGTCTGACAGTTGCTTTACAAGCGGTTCTGCATTTTTTGCAAAGTTTTTTGGATGCAGATTATGGTATAGAGAACTCTCTAGCAAGTAAGAGCATCATGATGTATGGTGCACATGCTTCATAGGTGGGTGAATAGACTACTTTTGTGTATCGAGAAAACTTGTGTATCCATGTTGTCAAGGGTCAGCTACATGCATGGTTGGCTTATAGATTTACTAGAGCGAAGCGGGGATGGTTTGTATATGTTTTACAGCGGGGTGGTACTGCTCAAAACCATCCGTTTGACCCAGGAGGGGCCTATACTGCGCTTGGGGAAGCTCGGGGCTCTCCATTCGATCCGGGGGGTTTATGTAGCTAATAAGATCTCCCTCTCTATCTATCTATACAGTTGTACATACTACATATAGCTTCTTATTATGCTATCATGTTCTCGCTTCTTATGCAATTTTCTAATATCTAAGTAATACTGTGGTTGAGCATGAATGCTCAACGAGGGGTTGGGCAATGATGCTACGGCTGAGGATGGCCGACCAACGGAAGTGTCAACAATAGGTATATGGAGGTGTGCAGGTTGATGGAAGAGTGATGATGCATTTGATAGGTGCAGATTGGAACAAGTGCGACTATGGTGTGTATGCAAGATTCAGCATCTTGTTGGTCAAGTTGTGTATTTTGAGCTCTATTGGTCGATGAGCTTCAAGGTTATCAACACATGGAGGTGACATGTTATGTATGCAATATGAATGCTCCATTTTGCTGAACTAAAGGTTTTTTTTATACCAGAAGGCACTTGTCCAATGGGGAATTATGGGAGCACAAGGTGGTCGACGATCGTGTTGGTTGTCACAACTCCTGCAGGGGAAGATCTCCTCATCTGGGAACCATTTTTACTTTGTGGAGCGGGCTTTGTTGATATGTGTCGATGTGGCCTTCTCAATGGAATCATTATTCAAATCGATAGAGCAACCTTACATCCCATTTCCCGACGTGTGAAGCGGAACTAAGGAAGGTTTTTTATTTAAGCAAAGCTTAAAATGAACAAGAAAAAAAAACGAGCAGTTGACGCCACTACAGATAGCGGGTGGCCGAGAGTGGAAGGAGGAGGGAAACCGCGTAAGCTGCAGGTCCAGAGTTGCATGGACGAGAGGTGGGCTGCCTGGTAGCGAGTAGGGCCAGTAGGGGCTGCATGAAGGGGGAGGTCCTAGGTGCATAACGGGGAGTTGCAGGGAAGCGTTAAAGGAGGGCGGCCAGCCTTGCATGACATGGTGTGGTGCAACTTACAAGGCAGGTCGACAATAGGGGGAGAGATCAGAGGAGGAGGGTCACCGACCTGCTAGAGGAGCTAGGGGAAGCTCCTGTGTTGCAGAAAGATCTCATCACGGGCTAACAAAATCAATTAGGGGAGGAGGATGTTGCTAGAGATAGCACATTATGAGAACAGATGAGGAGCACTCCGGGCTTGAAGGTGCAATCAAGCCGGTGGACTGCATGCTGGTAAGGCGGTGAGGATCTGGCCATAAACGAGAAGAAGATGAGCAAGTTGCAGGGCTGGCTGGGTACAAAAGAGAAAAGGCTGGGTCGCGATAAGGAGAGAGGGTTGAAAGCTGTAATTGGAGTCAAGTGCAACGAAACGAGTTGGAGATTGCCTCTTGTGGCAAGGTGTGCAAGGCCGCAAGAGAGTTTGGAAGCCGTATGCAGTTGGAGGTCGTCAAGGGAAGAAAAGGGAGGACCATCGACTGTAAATAGTGATACAGTTAATTGGCCAAGGAGAGCTAAAAAGGGTGTGCTACCCTAGGAGAGCGCTGCTGCAAAAGGAGGATGCGAGTCGCATATGAGGTGCCGAGAGCATGATTACAGGGTATGGTAGCCAGGGCCGAGAGGCTATCGTGTGGGTTTTATTGGGGGCTGCAGTTGGTGAAGGCACATAGCCACCAGGTTGTAAAGGGAGAGGGCAGTCACATAGCATGAAAGTGGTTGCCAAGTGATGCCATCGTTGTATTTTGATACTTTTTATGTGATGCATAGTGTGCTTCTAGTTGTCTTCAGTGGTTTGATTTCAATTGTCGTTTCCCTCTAATCTCGAGCAGTGAGTCCGGCTCCGGACAGGTTGTGTGTGTGTGTGCAGAGAGGGACGGAGGGAATGAGTGAGTGAGCTATTTTGTGTGTGGTGGAGGCATGTGTCGCCTCCCTGTGTGAGTGCATTTACAGATTGGGGAGTTGTATGCATCTAGTGGTGTCGGGATATGATGGTTTGTTGATGGGTTTATTGGACTGAAATGCTCATGTGTGAGTGCGGGTAGTCATGATTGCTTGTAGGCGAGTCCATGGTTTGAAGGTTGGCACATAGTATGCGTGTGTACGTGATTTTGTGTGGTTAAGAGTGCTGGATATTTACCTAGGCTATAGAGAGGTAGTGTATTGTGTGCCGGGAGTTGTTCCCATTTTCCCCTTCCCAACGCCGAGAGGAGAAGTATGGGTACAAGCATGGAATTGTGGCCCTTTTGACCCAGATGCTGTGCAGGAGGAGGGAGAGGATATTGACTAGCAGGCATTACCATGAGGATCTTCTTGATATAGTCTTACTTAGTCATCTTGATACAGTCTTCTTGGTACAACCTTTTTTGTAGCTGTGGTCTTCTTGATATAGTCTTACTTAGTGATTGTTTGCATGTACATTTTTATAGTGCTTATATTTATGGTTTTGTATTCCGTTTGCGATTATGATTGTGGTATGACAATTAGGTTATGGTTATGGTTTCGCAATCATGGTATGGCACAGAGGTTGTGGTCATGGTTTGGCAATCAAGTTATAGTTATGGTTTTGCAATCATGGTATGGTTAGGGTTTAGCACTCAAGTTATGGTTATGGTTTTGCAATGATGGTATGGCAATCATGTGATGATTATGGTTTGGCAATCAGATTATGGTTGTGGTTATTGGTTTTCAATGATGGTATGGTTGTTATGATTATGGTATGACAAGCAAGTTATGGTTATGGTTATGCTATAGGAAGTGGGTTATGTTTATGGTTTTGCAGTTTTCGAATCATGTTTTAATTATGGCTATAAATTTTTTAATGTCGTTGTGTCTATGGTTTGGGAGTCGCTGTTATGGTTTGAGGTTTTGTTCTTTTTACAGTTTTGCTAATCTGTATACACTTGCTCTTTAGCGTCAACTTGTAGGTGGAGTGCGGTTGCTTGTGCACTCTTCCTTTGGGCAGAGAGGGTTGTTTTTTGTTGCTACAGTACATGAAACATCAATTCCCAGCCCTGTCTATCCAAAAAAATAATTTGCAGGTTTGGTTGTTAGTACAGAATTCGGTACATGCACCGGGATGGGCCTCGAAACAATCGTCGAAATATTAAAAAAAATACCATTGCATGTTACCGCGTGTGTATTGATGCATGTAACAACGTGCATTTCGACAATTTTTGTACCGAACATATACCGACGACACGATACTGACGTGTATTCCGATGCTTATTCCAATGCATTTTACTTTTAAAAGAAGCTTTGTCTCGTCGATATCTGCACCGTACTATAAGGTAACCATGGAGGGCTATGCTGCCACCATGCATAGAGGAGGGTTGGGCTTTCTTAAGGTGAACTCATAAAAAAGATGGACCGATTTTCGTACCTGAGCATTGTCAATAAGTAGGTTGTAACTTTTCATAAGTACTTCCAAGATCTTTACACTCATTATCTTCTGTAGTCTTGTATTTTTTTTTTCCAAGATGATTTTCTATCCTAAGTAATCATCACACATTGAGTCATAGGACTCACGTTTTACCACTTCATTTAAAATCTTATTTTGAACTCCACGTAAGTAATTTTACTAACTAAATATAGAATAGCTTTAGGTATTTAGAACATTCATAATCTCAATGTTGAACTCTTGCATTAGGGAATATACTCTAGACAAGGCCACATGAGCTTGGTTCACCATCTTATTAGAGACCAAGAAAAGGGAAAGGATGCCATAACAATTCTCACACTTAACTAAGCAGCCCCCCCCTCCCCCCCCACCTCGTCACTAAATGACACCTCCCCTGGGAGGTGGGATCAATGGCCCACAGTAGGCGTCACGAGGCGGGTGCAATCCGGGCCGTTCGATCGACATTTAAACTAGGTGTGAACTAAGCGTGAACTCGGAGATATGTGCACAACATCAAATTTGGTGTGAACTCGGCGTGAACACGGTGTGAACTAGGTGTGAACTGGGGAGGGCTTGCACACCACACCAAATTTGGTGTGAACTAGGTGTAAACCTGTCCGGGACGCCGTGATCTATAAACTTATTTCACACACACCTTTCAACGAGCACGCGTTAGCCTAGTGGTTAGAGTCAATCCTGTGGGGAAGAGGATAGTGGGTTCAAGTTCCGGATCTGAGAAAGTGAGAATCTTTTGCATTCCGTATGCAATCCAACGGTCACGATCAACCGATGATCGTGAGCCATTGATCCCATCTCCAAATGAAGGTGTCAATTAGTGACGAGGCCCCCCCACTCTCCCCCCCCCCCCCCCCAAAAAAACAAACAAAACACACAAACAAGACAATTAAGAGGAAGAACTTAAAAAGAGGAGAAATCTAACATAGTAGAAACAATCTCAAGAGACAAAGATCTATCGAAGAAGTGTGTGTGTGTGTGTGTGTGTGTGAGAGAGAGAGATTGATAGAGAGAGAGAGAGAGAGAGAGAGAGAGAGAGAGAGCGAGCGCACAATTTTAATGTAAGGAACAATCAAAATAAAGTGCAGGAACTGCTATTCTTGAGAGCCCGCAAAAAAAACGCCCTAGCCTGAGCTAACGAGAGTTACTGGTCATGAAAAGGTTCCGACGATGTGATGTCTTTATGATGCTTCCGAGGGGCAAGACACAGGCTCTGCAAGAAAGCTTTGATGAGAGAATGGGGTTTTCGTCGGTCGCGGCGCAGTTCGGGACGTGGTGATGGATTAGCACTACCGTCCGCCGCAGCGGCTACTGCCGGCCGGGAGCTGCAGATTTCATGATGATGATGAGGACCTTCTAACTTCTGTGGTTCATCGAGAACCATCCTGGAGCTGAACTTGCGTGCCACATAGAACGGTACCATGCGATAGCCATATCCACCACCTCCTCTTACAAGTTGTTGGCTGCTTGACGATGAGCGAATCGAATCCTGGGGCTCCTGCATCTTCATGACCTGCACCTCCCGGCCGCCCTCCCCTTCAGTCCCCACATCATCCTCCTCTATCTCTGCGTTACTCTCCATCTCTACTCTTCAACACAAAACTCTTGCTCCTTTTGCCCTCACACATTTATCCCAATTTTCTCATTGAGTTCCGCAATCTTTTACCCGGCTCTATAAAAACTAATGCTTTCCACGTGTCGACGTTTTTGCTTTTTGCTTTTTACTTTTTGCAACTCGCATTAGGCCTTTTGTTGCTGGTTACCATTTCTTTTTCCTTTTGCATTCCGAAGATTGTTTATTTTTGCGAAGGTTACTACCGACATCAAGTGTAATCTCTCTCTCTCTCTCTCTCTCTCTCTCTCTCTCACACACACACACACACACACACACACACACACACACATTCTCATAATGACCTTTTAACAAACTTAGAATATAGCTTTATAACTTTCTACCTACTCTCATTAAACTGAGATATCATCTTATCTTATCTTATATCTATATTAAAAATAGAAGGTCAACCTCCACGTGGCTACAAATGCCCGTCTCTTGCAGTTACAAGGTGCTCAGCCGCCGACGTGGATCCCCCACCCTGTGGTGGCCAGCAGTCGACATGGAGGGGCCTCCAGCTTGAGCGAGTGTGAGTGGCAGGCGCTTGCCTTGGGCTGCGGGCAAGAAGAACGGCATGAGTGGGTAGTGCGCAAAGCGAGCCTGAGTGGGAAACTTACCTTGGGTTGCGCGTAAGAAAACCCTTGAGTTGCGGATCAGGCTCAACAAGCCTTGAGAGGTTATATAACCCCACCACCTCAGTTCTCACTTGAGGTTTCTTTACAGCCCAAACGACGCGCCGATGCCGAGAATGGTTGCCCGCAATGCGTCAGCTCTCTCTCTCTCTCTCTCTCTCTCTCTCTCTCTCTCTCTCTCTCTCTCTCTCTCAGGTAGCTATGTCGCAGAAATATAGAATACTCAAACCCGTTTTGTGTGTGTGTGTGTGTGTGTGTGTGTGTGTGTTTAGTGAGTTTCCTTCATCCGGCAGTTGTGCCCTGCACTCCGGGCGCATATTGATCAAAGAGGGGGGGGGCACAGCCGCACCCTGCGAGAGCATGAGGGTGGCGCACAGCAGGACCCTCTCGAAGGGCAGAGAGAGAGAGAGAGAGAGAAAGAGAGGGTGGCGCATGCAGTTTCACACCGCATGGAGCAGGAGGCCAAGGCGGTCCAGCCGGCCCTGTTGTTGCTACCGCCTCACTCAATCCCAACTCCTACCCTCTGCAAGTGAGCTGCCAGCGTTAATGGAGGAGGGGGCCACAGCCGCACCCTGCAAGTGAGCTGCCAGCGTTAATGGAGGAAGGGGCCACAGCCGCACCCTGCAAGTGAGCTGCCAACGTTAATGGAGGAGGGGGCCACAGCTGCACCCTGCGAGAGCATGAGGGTGGCGCACAGCAGGACCCTCTGGAAGGGCAGAGAGAGAGAGAGAGAGAGAGAGAGAGAGAGAGAGAGAGCATGGAGGAGGAGGCCAGGGCGGTCCTGCATGGGCCACAGCAGCTGCACCCTGCAATAGCATGAGGGTGGCGCACAGCTCCAAGGGCATGAGAGAGAGAGAGAGAGAGAGAGAGAGCATGGGCGCATAGCAGGACTAGTGCTCGATTTTTTTTTTTTGAAAAATTTGGCAAGCCTACATCTGTGAAACAACAGAGGTAAATTGACAAAATTTGAAGGTTTTTACACCAAAAATTACACTTTTTCTTTCAAAATTTTGTAGGTTTTCTTGCTTTTAAATATAAAATTTGGATGTAAATTTCAAAATTTGTAGGTGGGATTACACTAAACCTAGGTTTTTTTCGAGCACTGAGCTGCAGGACCCTCTCGAAGGGCATGCTATAGAGAGAGAGAGAGAGAGAGAGAGAGAGACACTTGATTCAAACCAAATCATGTATGCTCTGGCCAGTGTGCGCTGTGACCATGATGACATTGAGCACTGCACGAGAGAGAGAGAGAGAGAGAGAGAGAGAGAGGCCGCCGGAGGCGGCCGGCCATACTAGTGTTGTAAAGATTCATTGATTAGTACTGCACCATTAAAATCTACCTACATGCAAAGCATTGCCTACCATGTGTTGATTTTCATGTCATGTTTTATCCACACATATCATTTTCATTCTCATAAACACACACACATAGATGCATGCTTATATAAGGACATTCTCAATAGAAATGTTGGTGACACTAGCTTGCTCACGAATACTAGTTAACATTCTCGGATAGTTGTTACTTGGGTGTATTTGAGGGAAAGTCATCGGAGGTTGCTCGTCGCAATGAATATATATGATCAAAAGTATTTAGAATTAAACGAGTGTACCATTTACAATGGATACCATAAATTTACCCTCTATCTTATACCTCAAGCATTGAGTTGCATGCTTATTTGCACAGTTTAGAAAAAAAAAGGAAATATTCAATGGACAAAAGTAGTGGATGCCATGTATATTGTATTGTATGAGAGATGACGTAAATACTTATTCTATTGTTGGTACAAGTGCTCCTCTCGTTAGTGAAGAGAGTATATAGGAAAGCTCATGGAGAATGATCATGGTTTTATAATAGTTTTTGAAATGCATGTTATATACTTAAAGATTACTTATTTTTATAGGACTTATTATACTAAAACGTAGTGTTTGAAGGATTTATGAACCTGTGCAATATATGCATGGCAAGAATGTTTTTGGTAATGTGCTAGCATGAAATCTCATATGAAGACCTGTTATAAGATGGCATATTTTGAATTTTTGAAAAAACGTCTCAAGAATAGACAAGATGTTGCCATATTTTATATCATATATGTGGTCATTGCATATATATCCTAAGATATAAAGGAATGGTTTCTGTGCGATTCTAGGGGCGATGCACCTTGTAGAGTGGAGTGCTACACTAACACGACGAGAGAGGAATGACGAAAAGAGAGAAGAACGAAACAGTCACTTGGTGCAATCTCCTCCCATGCAAGAATGAGCATTTTTCTCTTGCACATTTTTATAATTTATAGATTTCTTGAATGTTCAAATTGAATACATACTTGCCATCCGAACATAAATAGATATAGCTCATAAAGAGCACTTTAATAATAAAATGTCCATAAATGTGATATCTTTTCGCATAGGCTATACATTGAGCAATATTTTGCCACATGTCAACTATTGTCAACATATATTTATCAAATTTTATTACATACCTCTCCGTTAGAAAGCAAATCTCTTCAATTTCTAAGTTACCTGCAAACCATACTTATCAAAAATAGTTAAATATGTAACATTTAATGGTCTAGTAACTTGTGTGTAGCCGAAAATAACATAGACATAGTGAGAATTTCATTAAGAATAGATTCCTAATGAGCATAGCAAGAGTGCTTGGTTGGAGAGAGCAATGAAAGCATAACACCTCGTTAGATAGGCATGAGCAGTATTTCAAAAAGAGAGAGAAACTAAGCTATTGACAACAGTTGAGGACCCAATTTACATGGAACCGGTGTCCCCTCCAAAAGGCTTTGTTTTATAGGTTTCCCCATCAAGGGAGACATTTTACAACACAATAATTTGTGTTCCTTCAATAACTTACGAGTGCAATGAAGATGGAAGCTTCAAGCACCAAGCTTACACTTGGAAAACACCACGTCAATTCCCTCACGGTCTCAGACCCAAGACCTCACAAGTAGATCTAGAGGAAAAAGAAGTATTCGTACGAGAAAGAACTATTTCTCCTCACATAATCACTCTTAATAGCTTAGCATAGCTTAGTAATTAGCATGGTAGAGGAGATTAGCATGCATTGGACATTGGCTCTTGGTTGGATTTGCATCACAAAGCCAAGAGTTGTTGGTGTAGGCCTTCCTTCTCACAAGCTTGGAGTAGATGATCAGATTTCCATTAAAGCTTGAGAAGGAGATAGTCTTCTTTACTTCACACATAAGCTTGTGTGAGTGTGTGTGCCACAATGCCTTGCAAAAATTAGTCCCCCTCTTTCTCACTTGGTCGACCCCTCTTGCTATTTCCTCTTGTTGGCCCGTCATTGGCTCATGCCAAGCTTAGCCAATAGGAAATAAGAGGTCAAATGGAGAGCCTTGTGACAAGTGTCCCTCTTTCCTCTTTAGTGAGAGCTTAGCTAATTCAAATATTACATTTAAATCCCCATTGGACCTTTTTCCCTTCTGGCCAATAGGAATTAACACTACAAGAGGTAGTTGATATTAGCGACGCTCGCAGTGCGACACTCAAATGTGAAAACCCACGACGTCGCTATAGGCGTCACTATGGGCGTCGCTAAGTTATAAGTAACTTAGCGATGCCCATAGCGACCCCTATAGCGACGCCGACAGGGGTAAAAGAATAACCGAGACCGTCCGAAAACTCAGATCTCAGATCTGAGTTTTTGGCGCGCGCTCAAGCAAGCAAAGGTAACCCGCGCTCTCCCTCTCTCTCTCTCCTTCTTCTCCACACACACACACACACACACACACACACACACACTTTGTCACAGCAAGCTGACCATAGCTACACACACATACACACACACACTCACTTGGTAAAACTGAGTTGCTACCCTCTGTTGTACAATTGCTGGTGAAGTTAGTGCTTTTTACCAACTTTTGGGGCTACCCTATGGATACTACCCCCTAATCTATCTCTTAACTACAAACCTAGACTTTGGCCTCTTGAGTATTTGGGCGGCTTTCGAGTTCATTGACTCTGCTTGGTTTTCATCAAACTGTCGCGGCTCTCATACTACATCGCGGCCCCAGATCTCTTTGGGGATTGCCTTTGTTGCGGTATCTTGCATTCGCTCGGGCTCTAGACGAGGCTGCTATCACATTAAAGAGTGCATTATGTGATCCTCCTTGGTGCTTCAAGACCATATATAAAGAGGTGAGAGATCTTCTGCTCCCTCACTTAGACTTTGTTGTTTTTTCTTGGGAAAGAGTGAGAGGAAGGAATGGTGCTTGATCTGTTGATTCATCTCTTGAAAACATAGTATTGAACACCGGCGCCTCATAGGTTAGGACTGTTTTGAATCTGATGCCCCTTTTTTAAGTTGTAATACTAGTAGATGACATCGAATCTTTCATATGGTTATTATCTTGGTGTTTTGACACTGATGGGGAATACAAAGGCTGACTGCCTGGTGAGGTGCTAGTTATCCATGCTTTTTTCTAAGTAATGGAAGGAGGGTTAGTGGTTATACTATCATCCTTTGATGCCTGCAGTTGGTGATGTTACATTCAAAAAAAAGGGGGGAGAGCTTTTACTTGGCCTAATCCAGCTGGTTATACATAGTCTCTACATCTTCATGCTTAATCTTTGGTATGTTTGAATCTAAGGAACACTGCAAAGTGGTATACTGGTTTTGTTGCCATTTTCTGGTTCAGTTTTGTTCACATCAGCATACATGATGTTGTTTGGCTTCTTTACCTAGTATTGATTGATCCTCTGCTACTATGCTAGAGTATGACATCAAATACTATTTACAAACAACCAGATGGTGAGAATCAGGGTTGTTTGCCTGATGGTGGTGCTGGCTATGTATAATCTTTCTGGTTACAAAAATGTTGCCATATTCTAATAACAAAATCTCAAAAAATAGAGATCTGGCCTACTCCTTGCTTGCTACAGATGATTAACCCAACTGAATGTTATTCTAAATTTTGGCAATTACTCAAACTTACTTAATGGTTGTTTTCTTTGCATACCTCATCCTACTTAGATCAACTGCGCTATTGTTGAATGGTGTATTTACTAACTTTTGTTGGTTAGAAGGAATGATTACCAAGATTGCTATAACACAACCTAGTTTTAATTGATTCGACTGATAATACTAGATACATGAGTTTTTTTCTAAAGATGTTGAATATCTGCTAGCTTTGGATGGCTTTGCTGACTGTTTTGATAACCTCAACCTAAAACAAAGGTATAACGGATACCTTGATTGCTTTCATTTATGGCAGAAGTCAAAACAAATGGAACAACTCTAGCAGGAATATGATGCTAAAAAAATATTTGGTACTTTATTATATAGGACAGTAGCTGGTCTAATAATTTTTAAGTTTAAAGAGGTTTAGCTTGCTGCAGTCCGACTTTGGAAGCATTTGATAATGCAATTGGGATAGTTTTTTATACCTTTGTACTAATTCCCTTGGAATGATACTTCATTCTTATTGTATTATACATTTTTGATTCAAAGACTAAATTGTTTTTGTACTTATCTTTGCCTTGACATCTTTAGCAAGTTGTCTTTTTTGAACATCTTGTTCAATTGGTGTGTTATTTATTTATTTAGTTTAACAGCTACACACACACACACATTGTGTTTTTGAGAGAGAGAGAGAGAGAGAGAGAGAGAGAGAGCACATGCATAAACAAAAAACTCACACACACATGCATAAACAAAGAATGCATACACACACATTGAGAGAGAGAGAGAGAGAGAGAGAGAGTTGAACTCAAGACCTGTTATTCAAGAGGGAAATGACAAAACCAATCTATCACACTTGGGTGATAGAAAGGTTATACCATTTTCCTCCTTTTATTGGCGTGCACACACACCCACATACACACACCCGAGAAGAAGAGAGTTTAATTTAACGTCGTAGGAAACTAATTCAAGAGACCTTAAAGATCTAGCCAACGAGGAGTTGAACTCAAGACCTGTTATTCAAGAGCGAAATGGCATAACCAATCTACCACACTTGGGTGATAGAAAGGTTATACCATTTTCCTCTTTTTATTGGCACACACCCACACCCACACACACACGAGAAGAAGAGATTTTTAACGTCGTAGGAAACTATCCCAAGAGACGTTAAAGATTAGATTAGATGCAGACTTACGTTAGATTATATTTAGGTTTATTTAAGTTAGATTAGATTAGATTTAGGTTTATTTTTAGTTAGATTTATGTTAGATTAGATCTAGGTTTATTTTGAGTTTAAGATTAAATTAGATCTAGATTTATGTTCGATGGACTAGCTTTTTTTAGATTTAGGTTATATTTGAGTGCATGTCAATGAAGGTGCGCTCATTATGGTAAGTAAAAAACACTTACACATATGAAAAACACTGAAAAAGACTCCATTTTCCTACATGAGAAAATTTCCTACACTCAGTCCATGCGGACTAGCAATTCCACCTGCATGTTCGACTACTGCTACCATACAATAAGTCGTCATGATTAGCCAATGGAAGAGCAAATTGAGCCTACACATAAATTAGTGATGCAAGATGACGATTCCAAGGGTCACACACACACACACACACCAAACCCGTCAAATCTAGCGTAAGAATTAAGTGCTTTGAGTAGGCATCAGCTACATTGCAAGAATGGCGTACCTGCATGCTACAGACAAAGATCTACTGTGAAAAGTTGTTAAGATGCTGTGAAATGCTACAACTAGAGAAGAGGCAAAGGGGTTTTGTCCACTACATGCACTATCATGTAGACGTGCGTGTGTAGATTTCTTGTACCCAAAAACATAGGCATTGACCAATAAAGACGAGATTATAACCCGGTGGTTCTGATCTCCGTGCACCTCAAGACCAAGGTGTGCGCGGATTGCACATGACTAGAGAATGTGAGGTAGTTTACAGTGTGAACAAAGAGAGAGAGAGAGAGAGAGAGAGAGAGAGAGAGAGAGAGAGAGAGAGAGAGAGAGAGAGAGAGAGAGAGAGAGAGAGAGATAAGATGAAGAATGCCAATAGAAGATTAAATTTTTTGTCCACGTTATAAGGTTTTTACCCTCATTATGAGTAGTGACGAGGATGTGGGGCCATCCAACCGAAACACCTATCTCTCAATGAGGATCTTATGTCCTTGTAATCAATGCAAGCATGCTGTGCGATGGACAAGACACGTTTCTTTGCAGCACGTTCACGAATTTGGCGAGTTCAATCCATCTATTATAGATCGATTTGTTGCCAATTTTAACTCATCGGACTCTGACGCTGGCCAATAGGCAGCAATCTTGCAGCCCAATAGACGTGCTCGCAGGCGCTTTGGTCAAGCAGCATATGTGAGGCCACAAGATGTAGCCTCTGACAGCTCGGGGGATGATCATGCAGACCACATTTTCAACGAGGCAATGTTTGAGCCCGAGATTGATGAAATGATCGAGACGATCATGGATTCAGAAAGGCTTATCTATGATGATATGATAAGTGAAGCCGATACACCATTGGATAATGGAGCACGTGTGTCTAGGTTGAAGGCGCACTTGGTTCTTCTCAACATACAGACAAAGTTTGGATGGAGTGACAATAGCGTCACAACACTTTTCGAGTGATCTATTACAATTAGTTTACTTTAATAAAAAACTCTAGATGTATAATGATCTGATAGATTTTTACACAATTGTACCATATTTTTTCGTTGTGTAGATTGCTCGAAGAGCACATACTGTCAGCTGATAGTGTGATGCCAGATTCCCGAGAGGAAGCAAGAAAGATTTTGCGAAACTTGGGGATGGATTAGAATTCGATCCACGCTTGTCCTAATGACTGCATTCTTTTCAGAGGGGAATACATAGACATAGAGAAGTGTCCGAATGTGATTCCGAGAGATATCGAGTAGATCTCCACGGAACAAAAATTCCGCAAAAGGTTTTGCGACATTTTCCTCTGCTTCCTCGCATCAAGCATTTCTTTGAATGTAATTCCATGGCCGCCCTAGCATCATGGCATGAGGAGAATAAATCTTCGGATGGTGTGCTACGGATTCCTATAGATTGCGCGGCCTGGAAACTTATAGATCATAAACATGGTTGCATTTTTCCAGGGAAGCTCGAAATTTGTGCTTAGGCTTGGCTATGGATGACATAAATCCATTTGGTCAAAGATCAACATCTTACAGTGCATGGACCATTGTCATCGTCAACTACAACATTTCTCCGTGGTTGACTACGAAGAAGGGGCACCTATGGCTAAGTTTGATTGTGCCGGGGCGATATAAAGTGAAGAATATGGATGTGTATCTTTGTTCACTATTGGAAGAGCTACAACAATTGTGGATTGGCATAGAAGTGGTGGATATGAGCCGACACACAGGTTGACAGAATGCTTTGATCAGAGGCATTCTAACAGAATGGACTATCTTGGACTAACAGAATGCTCAAGTGATTTACACTCCTCACTCAAACACTGTAAATCTTGGTTTTTCTCAAGCTTATCTATTATCATGTGTATACATGCAGGGCTTCAAACAAGCGGTTACAGAGCATGTGTCACATGTGGACCTAGACTAAATGCACGTAGGGCGCCCTCATTGAAGAAGAAAATCTACGAAGGTCATCAAGCGTGTCTTCCAGCGAATCATGTGTTACGCGATGGCTTCTTGGGAAGAGAGACACCGAGGATGTCTGCACAAGCATGGTTAGAGCAGAAGAAGATGTGTGATGACAGATTGCCCCCAGGGATGAAGAGACTATCTCTATGGTACGAGTTACCATATTGGATGCGACTCATGATCAATCACTTGCTCGATCCAATGCACATATTCAAGAATGTGGGTAATCTACTATGGGTCCATCTGACCGGCAAGAAAGATACTTTGGGAGCCAGGGTTGACCCTTAGAAATGTGGATCGTATGGAGCAATATTGGCCGCAAACAGCGTCCGATGGATCGATAAAACTCCCTAAAGCACCATGGATTTTCACAGGAGCCCAAGAACGCAAAGTAAAAGAGACCATTCGATCTTTGCGGACCCCCATTGGCGTAATGCACTCGCTCCGAACGTGTTTTGCTAAAAAAGGAAAGCTTACCGGTTTGAAGTCACACGACTGGCATAAAATGTGTCAGGTATGTTCATAGTGGAATATACCATAATGGGAATTGTGTAACAAATTTGTGTGTGGACTTTAATATCATTGCTGCACGTGTTTTGCAGTTTATTTTACCGGTGGCCATTGAGGGATGTTTTTCTCTTGACGCCCGTAACACAATCTACAAACTTACGAAGTTGGTGCAATGGATCTCACAAAAGGACATCAACTTAGACTCCATACCATTCACCAAACTAAACGCTGCGGAGGTTGTGTGCATGTTTGAGAAATATTTTCCTACTACCATGCTAACCATTCAGGTGCATCTTCTTGTTCATATAGTTGATGAGGTGGAAATAGCTGGCACAGTACATTCCAGATGGATGTTCTTTTTAGAACGTTTCATGAAAACGCTCAAGAGATATGTGCGTCAGAAGGCACGTTCGGAGGGTAGCATGGCAGAAGGTTGGTTGTATCAGAGTCCCTAGTGTACATTGGAGAGTGGCTAGACAGATTTGATAAATCCCGCGACACGCTATGGCAAACCATAGATGATGAGCGCATATCTGGGATTGTCATGTGCAATCTCGTTGTTTAGAAGAAGATGACAGAAGATCTAGAGGCTAAAATCAATCGATTTTGCATGCTTCACAATCCAGTGATGCAAAAGTGGGTTGTGTAACCATCTTAATCTCATGCCCCTCGATTGCACGGATGTGCGACAAAGGGCACGAATGCAAAGCAAGAGCGACAAAGGGTATGAATCAATTGGTAACCATCTTAAGCTCATGCCCCTCGATTGCAAGGATGCAAAGTAAGAGCGACAAAGGGCACCAATCAATTGGTTGTGCAACCATCTTAAGATCATGCCCCTCATAGTGCACAGATGTATGAAGGCTACCATGTGCCAATCACAGTGGCATCAATGGAGGAGATCAAAGAAGATGCTCAGTCAGAAGACGCTGAGGTGGTGCTAGACGAGCATCAAGCTTCTACTCTCTATGGGGTGCATGCAGAGGATCTACAAAATTAAACGGAGGACATCTGTCTAAACGGAGAGCTCTATATAGATATAGGAAGTTATGCTAAGCTATGCGAGGATGAGAGAGAGACCTCTTAAAGTCATAAATATTGTATTTAAACAATTTTGCTCCCTTTTATAAAAAATATGGCTCTCTAAGTACCTTCCATGTTGTATAACGCTCTTTTGATTTTGCGCTCACATCCTGGGCAATCCATGGCCACATGCAGATCCACCACCTAGTTTTTCGACTACAAGATTTGATTGTGTGCGTTCTCTCTCTCTCTCTCTCTCTCTCTCTCTCTCTCTCTCTCTCTCTCTCTCTCTCTCTCTCTCTCTCTCTCTCTCTCTCTCTTTCGATTGAAAATTCTGAGTTATCGACTTGCCTCTTCCATCACTCAAGTTGAATAGAAGAAGAACGCGTTCTGTTGCTGCTAGCCTTTGAACATTCCAAAGCTACAAGCACCTTCAAATTCTACATCAAAAAAGAAAGAGATGGTTGGGATTCTTGTAGGATTCTCCTTTTTGAACAATTTTGCTTCGTTTTATAATATATATTGTATTCACGTGGATTTTTGTCCATTTCTGTTTATATGCGTCATTGTATTTAATGGTCTTTGCATCCACTCGAGGTACGTATGCTTTTGGTATGTTCTCACAAGCAGGGACGACGAGCACTCCGCTCCGAGTGGGACGGAGACTAAAGCTGCAATCACGAAGGGAGTGATCTATCTTTGCTCATAGATGTAGCTCGTCCCACCGCTAGATCTAATTGATCGGGTGAAAGAGACGCTAAGAAGCACTA